>NW_021319178.1:15136514-15145892 GCF_001605985.2 Dendrobium catenatum | reverse complement strand
TCTTTAAATCATTTGTTTGATCGGCCCGGCCGATCGCCAAATCGTCCCGGGACGATCAGACCAAAAATATCGTCCTGGACGGTTCCCAGAACTATCTTCAGGCCGATATTTTCTACAATGCCGATCGGCCTGGACAATCTAAAATTGTCCTGGACGATCCTGAGAGGAAAAATCCAAATCAGAGAGGAACAGTAAGGGAACGAGGTCTCACACTCTGGGACCCATAATTATATATCAAATAAAAAATTAACAAAATTCATAGAAATTACCATGGTTTCTAATTGATGGGCATTACATGGATTAATTTGGGTAGTACATGGAAAGTGTAGTGTAGCCTCATTATTTTTGAAGCATGCTTTGGGGTAGGATCAATACAAAATGATGAATGTATCAATTAATGTAAGAATATGAGGATTTTGAGGGTAAGACATCATTGTTACCCATTGAGGTTGATTAATTAAGCTTGTACATTATGGTTATGGGGAACAAGAGGAGGTTGGTGATAATGATAAAGGAAAAAAAGTGATGTGTTGAGTAGAGATATTGATTAAAAGTTGAAAGGAAATGAACTACTTCATGGTGAAAGTGAGTATAAGGATGTAGTCTAATATTTTGCTTAATATAATGTGTGAATTAAAGGATTTAGATTATGATTTTAAAAATCTCTATTAGCTCTAATTATGTAATATATGTCATCAAGAAACCTAAGTAATTATTATTAATGTTTGTTTAACATTAAGTTAGTTAATGATTATGTTTTAGAGTGCTCAATAAAATCCTAAGGGAGTCAAGAAGTGAGCTAGAAATGAAATTTTTAAGATTTCAAAATTTTATCTAAAGCACCTCAGCATCATGATTGGCATAGCCATGACATCCAGCTCTCTGTTTGGTGAAAAAAATAGTGTGTGATATGGTGTTGAGTGACACAGCCACGGTGTCAGGTATCAAGTGAAGTGATTTTGGGAGAATGTGAAAGATTCCGTGGGAGCACAGTGGTGCTAGGGAGTTTAGCACAACAATGTTATGTCATGATTATGGTTTTTAAATATCAAAATATCTTAAACCATTTGGCAAAACCCAATTTCCCCTAGCCTTGCCGAAGAAGAAAGGGAGAGAAGGAGGAGGAGGAGAGGAAATAGAAAGATAGAGAGAGGGTTTGGAGGCCAAAACTTTGGATTATCTATGGGGCATGTCTAGGATATTGTAGAGCACAAGGTATACTTCTAAACTCATATATCTAATTTTAATTCCAATAAGTTTATAAAAGGTACAAATAAAAAATATATTTTATTGGGATTTACAAAGCTTTCAATATGTAGTTTTTTAACATATTATTTTTTTTATTGTTATGAGCATTTATGCTAAATAAAATTGAAGTTTTATCAGTTAGTTTTTCCATCATAAATTTATGAATATATTATTGCATTGAGTCTTTTTTGGAAAATATAATAATTATATAAAAGTCTTAAAATACTCATGTGAATATTATCTCAAAATTAAAATTTTAAATGGAAAAAGTTCAATAAATGTTATGTTTTATATGTAGTCTTCTACTAGCATTCCATGCATTATCTGAAAATTTCATTAGATTTCTAATTTAATTCTTGTTTCATTGCATTTGCATTATGCATATCATGGCATTGGAGATGTTTGAATATATGAAAAATTATACTCTCTAATATATTACAAGAGCCTTATATGTTCTATTTTAGCCCTATCTACCTAGTGTGCATGTGAGATGGATTCATACCCTACTTGCTAAAACCGAGTGTGGGAGATTATGTGGCACCATTATATTCTGATTCTGGACCTACTTGTTATAATCAAGTGTGAGAGGTTAAAAAGAGGCATAAGTGGAAGTGGAGTTATAAATTAACATTGAGACATATGTATTATATTTATTACAATACATATATTATTACTCTAATGAATTAAGCATTAGTAAACTCTTAATCTATGTATAAATTCTTATGAAAAAAGAAAGTGAAGTGTAAGTAATCATCTAAGAATAAGTTCTTTATATTATACCTAGGAAACTTACATAAAAATGGCTATATAAGTAGAAGTGATAACCCTAAAATCAGGTATTCATCAAAACCCTAGTAATTCATGCTTTTTTTACATTTTAATTAATATTGTAAGTATTTAAAGTTTATTTCATCATTTATTGTTTAATATTTGAATTGGATTGTTAAAGTTTGTGATAAATTAGGGAGAGAGTCTGATGATCTAGTTATGCTCATTATATTCTTTCTAATATTTTAGGAAAGGGTAAGAGCATGAAAGAGTATATGAAGGTTTGAAAGAGGATCCTCTATGTTTGAGTGGCTAAGGTATTATTTTTTATAATCCAATTTTATTTATTTTGATGTATAGATAATTAGAATTTAATTAAATTTTTGTATTCATATTTTGATGAAATGAATTTTTATAATTTAATTTTGCATTTTGGATTTTAGTAGCTCTGATTATCTTTGATTAAGGATTAACTAATTATGATAGGCTTAAGTGATACAATCCTTCCATTAGATCTTAGAGTATCACATGGTGGTATTAAAGCAATGGTTTAAAAGAATTGGGATTATAACCAGAGTTATAGGAAATGATATGTATCAGTAAATGAAAGGAGGTAGGGGCTTAGTTTATGCATTTTCAATGTAATATGTGATGATTAAGTATGTATATAATTGAATGTCTTTATTTTTCATATAGATTAAAGTTTTGCTGCATCATGAACCCCCAATAGCAAAAGGAGGCTGATGGACAGAATTGCAGTCAAGTTGCTACATGTAAAGGTATTGTGGGGATTTTGACTTCTAATTCAATGATGTATTTTGTTGGGTTTGTGACTCAACTAATGAGTGAGGCTCGGGGTAGAATGATAGAAGTTATGTGAGAAAAGGTTAACAAGCATATGCAGTTATTTTTAAGATTGAAGCCACCTATTTTCCAAAGTGCTTTTGAGCCTAAATCATTTAAGGATTGGTTCATGAGTATTGGCAAGTCCTTTAATACTATGCAATATTCATAGACTAGAAATGTCTTGTTAGATGTGTTCATGTTTGATGGAGGAGAAACATCCTAATGGATCAGCCAATAAAGGGAAAGATTCTAGGGTAATCTAATTATAAAGATATCTTGGGAAGAGTTTATGGATATTTTCTAGAGTTGTTTTTTATCACCATGCCAGGTAGAAAATGTTGGAGTCCTTTGGGAGACAAATGGAAGGGAGCAAGATAGTGATGCGATATAAGGTAGAGTTCATTTCTCTTGCTAACTATTCTCCCTAGTTGGTCAATAACTTTGATGAGAAATATTATAAATTCCTACGAGGATTAAGAGATAGTTTAAGGAATCCTTTGGTCCTATTACATACCCATGGTTATTTTTTAGCTCATGGAGAGAGCTATATATTTGGAGAATGATCTGATGTCCAGCAACTATGGGATGCCAAAAGAAAGAGATATGAAGGAGAACCCTAAGAGGGGAGGACTTGTAGTGTGTGGTAGTTTTTTTGGATCGGTGTCCATTAGTAGTGCTCAAGTTTGTGGTTTTTTTCATAGGAGACATACGAGGCAATATTTTTTTATATAGGTCAATGCTTTAGGTATGGCCAATCAAGTCACAAGGTGGAGCATTGTCTATAGAGTGAACTAGAAGGTAAACCTGAAGCCAGGGGCAATTAGAGTCCAAGCCAGTTCCATCTAAAGTTATCAGTGAGGCCTCTTTATGCCATAGAAAAGGTAAATTTTGAGGGAGACCATCAAGTAGATCAATAGGAATTTCAAGAGAGTCCATTGTTCTAGCTAGCTAGTGTAGCTCTGATGCAGCCTAAAGTAGGTTGTCTGACGTAGTAAGACATGAAGGAAGCATCAAATGTGGTGATAGATATGGCATTTATTTTTGTATTACCTTGCCGTATTTTATTTAACTTTAGAGTGAATCAAACTTTTTTGTCTGAGTATGTACTAAATTATTTGTGCTTGATTTCATATGTTTTTTTATCTTGCTTGTCTGTTTTGTTACCCACTAAAGATTTTTTGGTAGCTAGTTCGATTTGTTTGTGTGAAATTAAAATTACATCTATGAAGCTAAAAATATAATTGTTTATCTTGTTGTAAAAATTTTTGATGTCATAGTAGGTATGCATTGGTTAAGTAAGTATTAGGCTTAGATTAATTGCAATAATAACATGTTAAATTTATGTGTAAAATGAAAAAGTTGTTCACTTTCTAGGTGCTAGAGTATTTCATATTCCTATATCTCGGTATTACAAATAAATAAGGCATGGAGGAAAGGGGGATTTGGTATTTTTAGCATATATGAGAGATATAAATAAATAATTTAAAGGACTTGAAGATATTTTAGTGGTGAAGGAAGTCCTTCATGTCTTTCCTACAGGGTTATCTTGGTTTCCCCCTGAAAGAGAGGTGGAGTTATGCATTGAGGTGGTGTTGGGAATGGCTCTAATAGTAAAAACATCCTATAAGTTGAAACACAGCTGTAAAGCTATTGGATAGAGGATTTATCCAATCAAGTGGGTTATTATGGGCAGATCATATATTACTTATTAAGAAGAAAGATAGATCTCTGAGGATGTGCATTAATTATCGAGATTTGAATAAAATGATGGTAAATAATACTTATCCACTATCAAGGATAGATGATTTGTTTCATTAGTTAGAAGGTGAAGTTGTATTATCTAAGATTGATTTGAGGTTGGGCTAACATCAGTTAAGAGTGAAGGTGTATGACACAGTAAAAATAACTTTAGTACCCAATATGGCAGTATGAGTTTTTGGTGAAGTCATTTGGTGTGACCAATACACCATAAGTATTCATAGATCTGATATATTGGGTGTTTAGGGAGTATTTGGATCAATTTATTATTATATTTATTTTTGATATCCTAGTGTTCAAAAATAGTAGAGGAGCACACAGTTAATTTGAGGTTGGCTATAAAAATCATAAGGTAGATAAATTTCTATGCTAAATTTTTAAAATATGAATTTTGGTTTACTTCTTTAGCATTTCTAGGACACGTGGTGAGCAAGAAAGAAATTATTATGGATCATTAGAAGGAGTAGACTATGATAGATTGGTCGAGAATTAAAACATTGATCAAGGTTCATAATTTTCCAAGTATGGCGCATTATTACACAAAGTTTGTCAGAGGGTTTTCATACATTGTCATTTCTCTAACAAGATTAACTCAAAAATTTGTGCCATTTGATTAAACAATAGAGTGTGAGTAGAGTTTGTAGAAGTTAAAGAAGTGTCTGGTGTTAGTTCATTTGTTTACTATTACATTGAGTATTGAAGAGTGATACTTTTTTAAAGGGATTACATTGTATGTTGCAGCAAAATGGAAGGATGGTGTCTTATACAACTGAAAAGATATCCCAAATGTAAGTAGATAACCAATACATGGTTTTTTCATAGTAATAGGTTATGGTTCCTAGGTAATGATGGATTAAGGAAAGAGATTATGCATGAAGGCCATTATTCTGGGTACACCATTCATCTAGGTAGAAATAAGATATATCATGATTTGAAATGTATGTTTTGCTACAATGGGTGGAAGCGAGAAATGGAAAAATTTGTTTTTGAATGAGAAGCATGTCAAATTATAACATCTGAGCATCAATGACCCATTGGATTATTAAAATCATTGCATATTCCTAAGTGGAAGTGTGAAGATATTACTATAGATTTTGCAATGGGTTTTTTCATGTCTAGGCAAGGCCTTGATGTAGTGTAAGCGATTTTAGATAGATTGATGAATTTTACCCATTTACTAGTAATGAGGTGACAGATTTTGTCAATAAGTTAACTCAATTATACGTGAAGGAGATCGTAAGGCTGCATGGAATCCTTAAAGTTTTCATTTCTGATCATGATGGAGGGTTTACCTCGAATCTATGGAGAGCTGTTCATAAAGGTATGGGGATGAAGTTAAATTTTAGTACAACTTTCACCCCCATATAGGTAGATAGTCCGAGAGGGTTATTCAAGTACCATAAGACTTGTTAAAGCTCTATGTCTTAGATTTTGCAAGATATTGGGAAGATCAGATACTTATTATTGAGTTTACCTATAGTAATAGATTTCATGCAAGTATTGGTATGGTTACATATGAAGCTATGTATGGAAGAAGATGCAAGACACAATTGTCATGGGTTCAGTTAAGAGAAAGGAAGTTGATAGGTTCTAAATTAATAGATAATAAAGAAGACTAGATTGATCCAAAAAGGTTGGCAGTAGCTTAACATAGGTAGAGGAAGTATTTTGACCCTAAGTGCGATTATGTGGAGTTTCAAACTATTTTTGTGCATCTCAAGGTCAGGCAAATGAAAGGTGTAAGCATATTTAAGAAGGATAGCAAGTTAAGTCCTGAGTATATATGACCAGTTGAAGTAATCAAAAGGATCAGGAAATATTCTTATAAACTATTTCTGTCGGATCATATTTTAAATATACATAATGTATTTCATGTATAAATATTGAGGAAGTGCGTATCTGATGTGAAACATAGAGTTCATAAAGCTCAAGTGGAAGTGATTTACAATCTTACCTAAAGGGAAGAACTTAAATAAATTTTGGCTTTTAATGTAAATTAGTTTAGGAATGAGAAAATTCAGATGGTTAAGGTTCAATGAAAGTATAGGTCAGAGTGAAAAATCAAAGTAGGAGAACGAGGTCAAGATGAAACAGTTGTATCCATATCTATTTTGATTTGAAATGTCGATGATGATATTATCTATAAGGAAGGGAGGATGTAATAGTCATCATTAAGAATCCAAAGTAATTATTATGCTATTGTATTCATCATTACAAGTAATTTGGCTATATAAAATTGAAGTTTTATCAGTTTATTATTTTTACACAAAGTTTTTAGTCTATTATTGAATTGAGGCTTTTCCACAAATACAATAGTTATATAAAAGTCTTTAAATATTCAAATGAATGTTCTCCTAAAGTTAAAAGTTGAAAGGGAATAATTCAATAAGTATTATGTTTTACAAGTAATGTAGTTTTCTACCGGTATTGCATGCATTATATGAAACTTTCATTGGAATTCTAATTTTATTACTACTGAAATATATTTGTAGTATGCATAACATGACATTGGAGGTGTTCTTATTATATAAAAAAGTGCACTCTATGATATGTTATAAGGGCTTTACATGTTCTGTTATGGCCCCATCTACCTAGTGTGAATGTGGGAAGAATTTTTGCTCTACTTGCTTAAAGAGGGAGTGGCAGGTTATGTGGCACCATTCTACTCTGATTTTGACCCCACTTGCTATAAACAAGTGTGTGATATTGAAGGAAGGCACTATTGGAAGTAGAGTTATAAACAGACATCAGGACATGTATTATATGCATTGCATTTTATATGTTAATACTCTAATGAATTAATTTTAAGTAATGTTTTGATTTAAGCATTAGTAAACTCTGAATTTTATATGAATTCTAAAGTGAAGTGCGAGTGATCATATGAGAGTAAGTGTTTTTTTATTGTATTTGGTAAACATCTGTGAATGTGGCTATATAAGTATAAGTGATAACCCTAAATAAGTATACACTTAAACCCTAATAATTAATGTTTTGTTTATAATTTTATTAATTACTCTTTTAAGTCTTTATATTTTCTTTAATCAATAGTAATTTAATATTTTAATTGGATATAGATGTTTGTGATAGGAGAGGGAGGGAGTTTACTTAGCTAGTTATGTTGATTCCTTTCTTTCTGATATTTAGGAAAGGGTAAGGGCTTGATAGAGTAGATAAAGTGTGTAGGTAGGATCCTCTATGCCTGAGTAGCTATAGTATTATTTTTATAATCCATTTTTATTTATTCTGATGTATAGATGACATGAAGTTAACTAGATTATTATATTCATGCTTTGATGACAGAAATTTTATTTTTAATTGCATTTTCTATTTTGGACATTAGTAGCTCTCGTTGTCTTTGGTTAATAGATGAGTTAATTAATTATAGATTTATATGATTCAATCCTTTAATTAGATCATAAGGCATCAAAAATTAATCAAGGGCAGCTCATGTATTTAGTTTCAAATTAGAATCAAAGTTTTATATTCAGATATGCATGAATACTTTGTCCCAAAAAATTATGGTTAAAGGATCCTTAATTTCTAACATATAACATAAAGGATAATAATCCTTTGAGAAACTTATGATCCTCTACCTAATTGATACCTTATTAGCTACTAATACCAATAATATTAATCAACAAATATTGAAAGCAGTACACAAAGAGATTGCGGAGGCTTCTTTATCAAAAAGATAAATGATTGTAGCATATGATCAACATTAACCAACTCAAAGGCTCAGTAGAGTTGAATTTTGCGTTCTATCATCCACTCTTTTGGGAGCATTTTGTGGTCTCATATCAAGTACATCTTTAGCAATTTTTGTATATTTAAACTTAAAATAAACAAAAATGTCAAATCTTCAATATGTTATATAAACATATTTAGTGGGAAACACTGATTTGTTCTTGTTTTAGACATCTCTCTCTACCCTTACTCAAATTTCTTACATTTCAACTTGGAACAGAAATTCTCATTTGAAAATCTATATTTTTTTCTCTTTCGAACTAATATTTTATTATTAGTTGCTTCACTCTTTATCATCCAACAATAATAAACAAATTATAATTTATGTTAGAATAAAATTGATAAAGAGTGCAATCATTAATAAATAGCAAACATTCATGAAAACAATTATAAATAATAAATATTCAAATGAGAATTATTATTTCAAGATGAAAGAAAGGATATTTAAGCAAGATCTATCAGAGCGAAAAATCAAAAAATAAGTAATAAACTCACATGTTCCAACTAAACATATTGAAGGGTATGTTGTGGAGTTAATATTATTATTTTTTTTAAGGTTTCATTTGACACAGCTTTCTTACTGCTTCTTAAAACAGCTTTTTAGTATAAAAACTTTAATTTGTGAACTAAAAAGCTACTTTAAGAAGCAGTAAAAAAGCCATCTCAAACGAAGCCTAAGGATTCGTTTGGAACAGCTTTCTTAATGCTTTCTAAAACAGTGTTTTAATAAAAAAATTCTTGAAATAAATTTTTTTTACTAAAAAGTCGTTTTAGAAAGTAATGAAAAAACAATCCCAAATGAAACCTAAATCTTATGAAATCAAAGTTGTTTAAAAAGCACTTCATATGAGACCATTAAATGCTCCATAAACAATTGAGCACAAAATGCAAATTTCATCTTTTGGAGCCACTGACTCAATCAACCTTGAGCTAATGCTAGTCATTTTTTTTCTAAAGAAGATGGCTCTATCAACAATTGCGCCCTATACAACTCTTTGGAAAGCAGAAAAAAAA
>NW_021319178.1:15112710-15136414 GCF_001605985.2 Dendrobium catenatum | reverse complement strand
CATAAAAAAAATAACATATTAAAATTAGAAAATTAATAACCTAAGTTAAACTAATATATTTGGGATCAAAATCTTAAGATTTAATAATTTTAGGATAATTTTATAAATAAAAAAAACTAATGTGAACACTGCAATGTTAATAATGTCGATATTAACATTGCAGTGTTCAGCCGTTCTTGAAAAATTATTATGTGCGAATACTGGACGGTATCTGGAGACCAACTAGAAGGCGCGACGTCACTTTTTTGCTCGGTACCACTGTGTTCCAGATGATGTGACGTATTTTGATTGGTCTCCAAACCATGTGATATTTTGCACAGAATAATTTATCTATGAAGATGCCCTTAGAAAATCATATAGATAGAGAGAAAGAGAGCTGAGAAGTGCGAACCTTAGCAATGGCTTCACGGAAGAAAACGAAGGGGGTTGTTTAACTCCGTTATCGCAGATCTGCAGAAGGAAAGACCCAAATATGTGATTTATGTATCCACCGTCCAACGGAAATATGGGCTTCTAATACGGATTCCGTTAGGACACCTAAGCGTTGCCATCCGTAGCGGACTCGATTCCTGGTTTCCTTCTTTTTAAAATATATTTTTAAAATATTTTAAATGGAATAGGTAAGCAATATTATCATTATTATTATTATTATTATTTATTAAAGATAATTTCTTCTATTTTTTTATTTTTTTTAAATTACATTACGTAAATAATCTTTAAAATTTTATTTGATATTAAAGGAATTTTTTTTTCAGATCCGGTTTCATTAAGATTTAAAATTTTAATGGAAGATTATAAGAAATCAAACAGCCAAGTTTATCATTACAAGAATAAGATAAGCGTATCTAGCTTGTACCAATAAGCTTTTTTTAAATTACATTACGTAAATAATCTTTAAAATTTTATTTGATATTAAAGGAATTTTTTTTTCAGATCCGGTTTCATTAAGATTTAAAATTTTAATGGAAGATTATAAGAAATCAAACAGCCAAGTTTATCATTACAAGAATAAGATAAGCGTATCTAGCTTGTACCAATAAGCAATATATAGTCTAACATGAGAGTTAAAATCTTTAGGGCAAATCATAGATGATATACACTTGAAATTCTTTTTAATTATGTATGTGAATTAGAAACTTTTATTTGCAACTTTTTGGGTCACCATAACTCTGTATTTAGCAGACGTATACTTCAATTAACACTACCCTATTATAATCATTTGAAGATTATCACTTGATTATGGTTCTCTAACCTCCAGCGTCTATGTTCATCCAATCATTATTGTCCGACTATGATTCTATAATCATCATTAATCAATTATAATCCTTCAATTATTGTTGCTAAATTAAGACGCTCACGCCATCATATCTTGATTGTAGTTCTTTACCAACATTGCTTAACTAAATTCCATCACCCATCTCCGCTGGACTATGATTTTCTAACCATCATTACTCAAATATGATCCTCCAAGCATCATCATCTTTCTATCTTTCTCAAGAGCATTATCATCTAAATATATTAATGCCCTCCATCATCAACATTACATGCATGCCATTCCATATAAGGCTAATTCACATCACTAAGAGAACAATGATTCCAACTTACTTGTCACCTTCCATCGTCAGTAATATTAAGCATACCACAGACTAGAAGAATGATGCATATCTTCAATGTTAACTTTGGCTTTGATCATTGGCACTATGATTCATATTAGACTTCTTGATCCTTTGTTTCCTTGCCTCAATGGAGAATGACTAAATAGATTAAAAATGACTTTTTAAAGAAAAATATAATACCTCAAAGCTCATCCAAATTTCATCATGGAATCTCTTCTATATGATTTATTTATAGAATATCGTCTCAACACCTTCTATAATTAAGGGGAAGGTCATCATTTATAATCAATAACTTGCACTAGTTGAATCATTTTGAACATTGGACCAAACCCTTGAATTTTTTTTTTCCCCTTCTTTTGATTTTCACTTAAGAACTTTGGTGTCTCTTGTAAAACCTACCGTATATTTATATGTGATGAACTTTCCTTCAATTCTAAGATGTAAACTTCTCTCACTATCACCATGAATATTATGGCAAGTAATATTCTTAATAAAATTTATAATATATTTTAGATAATATGAATGAATTTCAAATAATATATGATTATATTTATGGCATCAATAATTTTCTTAAAATAATTTCTAAATTTATTTTGAGCATATAAATTTATTAGTGGAAGCTTGAGACTGAACCATTATGTTGTAATTTTAAACCTAATATTCTAAAGTCTCTCTAATATTAAAAAATTATCTTCAAAAGCCTATTGAGTCTCCTCAATCATCTTTTAATATCTTGGTCACCTGATTATTGAATTAATATTGTTTTCATATCCATAATTTTTGTAGTAACCTATTCCTAAAATCATTTAGTGTAAATGATTAGATCAATCAATAATCATTTGAATTATGGAGTCAACAATCTTCCTTTATTTTTGATGACCATAAACCTATGTTGATTAGTGATTAAGATAAGGTGTAAGGTGATCTTGATCCATAGAAATATGTTTATGATATATAATCACTTAAATAATAAGTCAAATGAACTCTGTTTTGTCTACTCCTTAATATATTCATATGAAATAATGAAAAATATTAAGTAGCAAATTTAAATTTCTAGCATAATTATTATATGCAAAAAATTATAAAAAGGAGCATGTTTTAACGTAAGTTAAGCAGTACGATCTTAAACAAGCAAAATTTTAGGAGCTGGCACATCAAAACAATTGTCATTTTCAATAGAAAACGCCAATTCATTTGGCATTTTCTAAAAAAAAAAATTATGGCATTTTACTTTAATATAATATTTAAATTTAAAATAAGCTTAATATTGTTATAAATAGATTTAATAAAATATACTAAATGTTAAATTTAAAATAACAAATATTTTTAATTACACTTGCGTAATTAGAGTTGGGCCTGTTAGTCCCTGCCAGGTTGATATTCAATTATTTTAATTCATATCAATTAAAAAATTTAATACTTTTTTTCCTTTCAAAAAATGTATAGAATAATACTAAAAATTATTTATAAATTAAATTTGGTATTTGCCAAAAAAAAAAGTTAAATTAGTGTAAAAAATAAAAGATTTTTATTTTCTATGTAAAATAAAAATAGTGAAAATGAAGACTATTATAATTTTAAATTATTTTCATAGAATTAAAATTAAAAGCTCTTATAAAAATAATTTTAATAATAAATTAGAATTTTAGCGTTGATATCTTTAGAGAGTTAATTTGGCGTAATATGTATACTTATCTTTATAAATATTTTATTATTTTATATTTTAAGATTAAATTTGTAAATAGTTTAAGGTTGACAGAAGTTACAAGTCATCGGAAGGGGAGGGCCCATTTTTGTAGGTCTTGCCAACCTTCATTAATTGACGGGAGTGTTCAAACTTCTTATGACCTTATATGAGGAATCCAATACATGTTACTATGGCTTAATAAAAATTTTAAAATATTACATCCTACTTGTGAATTTTAAAAAACCTATTTTTAGGTGTAATATTAACATTGGATTCCTCTCTCATTATTATAAGATTGACACATTAGGAGCCCCCAATAAAGTGACTTGATAGCATATAGTAATGTATGTCATTATAGTACATAGATTTGGTATGACAATATGCCTATTTTAGAGCAATTGATATGAAGCATAGAAGTAGCACTGTTATCTCTCAACCATATTATTCTCATTTTGTTATAGTTTTTCTTATATGTTCTTAATTAAGTTCATCCATTCGTATAGCCATAAGGAGACACATTTTTAAGGAAATAGTGAAAAGTCATCTAACCCCCTGTTGAAATTCGCAACATATTGCTAAAGGGAAACTAGTGAGAGATCATCTAATCATAGATGAATTGTTTGTGCATTGCAATGATGCATTCCATTATTGTACGCATCCCGGGCCTTGATATAGGAAACCTTTATAACGAACTTTGACTCCATCCATGCAATTATTTCACATGGCTTAAGGTATAACCATTGGCAATTAATAGACGTGACGTAGTGACAAATAAATCTTGAAGTGCAATGTGATGCAATTGACATTGGATGCTTGCTTAAGCTAAAGCGGTCATGAAATTTTGAACTATAATCATTTTTTTAAATATAATTAAACATTATATTATCATTAAACATTATATTTTTGAACTAAAATCTTTTTGGGAGGAAGAGTTCTTCTAACCCCTTTCATCAACACCAATATCTCTCAATTTCTAACACTCACAAAAGATAAAGAAACTTCTTTCTACATCAATTATTGACATTATATATGCATACTCTAGCTTTGAGGAAGGGCAATCAATTATAATTTTAGACTTAAAATCAATATAGAATTTCTAAACCATGCAAAATATTATGATTTTTTTCCTCTTGTGAGTTTTTCATGTAAATAGTCAAATGTTATTCTTTCTTACATCTTTGTATTATATGTGGATATTCATCTAAAGCTAAATCATAAAATCTACTCTCTGGAGACGATTATACAACATCTTTATGCCGGGCCAATAATTAATTTCATTTTTCTTACTCGTTTTTTAATAGTTTGATAGACATTTTCTAAAGCTTCATTTTGGATGACTTTCTTATTATTTTTTAAAGTAGTATTTTAGTACTAGAAAGCTGCTTTAAGAATCAATAAAACAAATCGTCTGAAACGAGACCTCAATTTTCATTTGGAATATCTTTCTTGCTAATTTTTTAAACAATTTTTAAGTTAAAAGTTTTCTTAAACTAAAATTTTTTTTATTAGAAAGTTGCTTTTGAAAGCAACAATAAAGTCGTTCCAAACGAATCCTAATTTTTTTTGAATTTTAGCATATAATTTTATGATAATTTAAAAGAGCCAAAAGATTATAGAACGAACTTATCAAAAGAATGAATGGTACCCATATAAATTCGCTAAAATATTTGACTTATCCTTAAAAAAATTTATTGTTTTCAATTTTAAAAAAAAAATACTCTTTAATTTTCTATTGACGCAGGTGCAGATATTTTAGACTTCATGTATTATATACAAATTTAGAACTAATTTTAATATCTAGTCGATATGTCCGAGTGGTTAAGGAGACAGACTCGAAATCTGTTGGGCTCTGCCTGCGCAGGTTCGAATCCTGCTGTCGACGATTTTTTTTACCTTCTTTTAATAATAGTAATAATTTATAATTATTTCATGCGTCGAGGGAGTGCTTCAGGATGGGCTCATGGCTTTTGCCGTAGTGCTTAGTTTTAATTTTTTATTGTTATTTTTATTAATTTCGAAATATATTTTGATATATTATTTTAGTAATTTTTTAATTGAAATAACTTTTAAAATATTAACTATCTTTTCATTATATGTCAATTAGATAAAAATAATTGTAATTTGCTTTATAAGTTTTTTTATTTTTACATTAACTTAGGGCCTTTATTATTATTATTTGGAATAGATTTATTTTATATTTGAATAAAGTTTGAACCTTATAGTAAAGTTTGATGAAAGGTTGGTATAATGCAATTGCGTGTGCAAAGGCATAGAATAGTATTCAATAATTATTACTTTATTCAAGACTGAAATTAAGAAATTAAAATTAAATTTTAAAAAATCTTTTTTATCCTGCAATTCCTTATTTTAATTTGCGCTTTGATGAAGTCAATATGGTAGATCACAAATAGGTTATGTCAAGTTTTTTTTTAAAAAAAAAGGACAAGGCACTAAAATGTTATGACTTTGGTTAAAGCATCAAAGAAAAAACTTTAAAATATGAGAAATGATAGATATAGTACTATAATTGAAGAAGTTTAGCTATTCAATGATAAATAATACAATTATTTTGAATATTATCAAAATATTTTATGATGCAAGGTAAATCATGATGATATGCTAAAAAAATCACAAATTCACACCATTATCGAATTGAGCTATTTTACTCTGAGAGCTTGTAGTTTATTTATTTAGGATAATTAGATTTTATTTTAATAAATAAATGACATAAAAATTTATGAAATAATTCTATGAAGTTAAGGACAATCTCAAGAGTATCCCAAAAACTTTAAAATTATTTTAAATCATTTTTTTTATTTTAATAAGTTTGATGACATAAATATGGAGTTCCTTCTACATGTGTGATGTGTCTACTTAAATATGATTCATTTTTAACTTTTGACAAGCAAAGGTTAATATGTATGATCAAATTTTATTATTCAAAATTTTCAAATATAGATCTTACTATATTAAAAAAATCAATTTGAGAATATTATCATTGATGTGAAATCCAATGACATGTTTTTTTTTTTTTTATTTGAGAGGGATTAGCGTGTTTGCACAAAATTTGTGGATACTTAATAGAATTATATTTATCATTTGATGTTCTTACTTATAAAACTTATTTTAATATTGTTAATCACTATAATTATCGAGTGAGCATTCTTTACCGTGAAGATTGTAAATATTCATTTATTTTACCATTATACATCTATATATACAAGTTGTGTACTCTCTTTGGGATATATAATTTCATTTTCTCTTCCTCACCTTCTCTGTCTTCTCTGCCCAAGAGGCTTTCTAGGCTGCTCTTTCTTGGTATCAAAAGCCAACCATGGGAGATCAAGAATCAGCCGCCTCCCTCCCTCCCTCTTCCTCTACTCTATCAGATCCCACCTCCACCAATTTCTCCATATCGGTGACACTCAAATTTCTCATCTCAAACATCAAGAACCTCATCCCACACTCTCTTACCTCCGACAACTACACAATTTGGTGCATCCAAATCCTCCAACAATTCTTCGTGAATGGATATGCCGGCCACCTCACGGGCGCTAATCCTCCACCCGCCGACGCCACGACTCAAGACTCCAATCGATGGCATCTTGTGGACAACAAATTTATCTCAGCCTTATTCTCAATGATTTCTCCATCCATCCTCCGTACGTCATCTCTTCCAACACCGCCCAAGACATTTGGATGGTTCTTGAACGTCGTCTTCAACCCACCAGTCATTCCTGAGTTATCCAACTCAAGAACAAACTCCATCACATCCAAATGAAGGATCTAACCATGCAATAATATTTTGCTCAAATAAAAACAATCGTTGACAATACCGTCGCCTCCGAATCAAAAATCGATCTGGAAGACATTGTTCTATACATTCTTAAAGGCCTCTCGTCAACCTACAACTCATTCAAGACCGCCATACACACATCTCTTCTTCACATCGATCTAGATACTCTCTACTCCCTCCTCTGCAGCGAGGATATCAATATTCAGCAAGAAATCCTTAAAGAAACCTCCTCCAGATCGGGTACTACAGCCCTTTATGCCTCCTACAATCAAATGCGTGGACGAAGTCAGAAAAGATTCTTCAAGAATAAGAACTCACCAGCCAGACCGAAATCGTCCAGCATCCCATCGGTTTCGTCCAACTCTACGGCCTCTATAAGACCAATTTGTCAAATATGTGGTAAAATCGGTCATATCGCAATCAATTGCTAGCATCGATGCAATTTCAAGTACGCTCCTACTACATCCAGATCACCACGAGCTATGCTCGCCCAACTAATCACTATCGCAACTTAGGATTGAATTCTTGACTCCGGCGCATCCACCCACATAACTCCAGACAGCAATAATCTCCATCTCTTCGCCGCTTACCAAGGACTCGACACATGTCTATTGAAAACATCTCTTCGTTACTCATCCACAATTCCATTCAGGGTCTTCTTCCGCTACCTGACACACCTCATAAGCTTCGCCTGTGCAATCTCTTTCATGTCCCCATCTCTAACTCATAATCTTTTATGTGTCTCAAAATTAACATTTGATAATTATGTTTCAACATGTTTTGATGCTAACGGTTTCGAAATTAAGGATCTCCAGGACCATCGTCTCCTTCTTCGTAGGCATCTTCATAACGGTTTCTATCAGATTCGGCTGTCTCCAAACACCTCTCCTATGGCTCTTCAAGCCAGCACCACATCCACACAAATCTGGCATACTCGCCTTGGACATCCGCATAATCTTCTCCTCTCAATTCTTGCTTAAAGAATTCCTAAATTTAGCAATATATCTCCTTCTTTTTTGTGTACATCTTGTAATGTGGCCAAGAGCCACATGATATCATTCAATAAAAGTTTTTCTGTGTCCTCCTCCCCATTCAATCTCATCCACTCAGACGTCAGCAATCACTAGATGGATTTATATACTACGTTGTCTTTATTGATGATTTTACTCGCTTTTCTTGACTATATTTAATGCATTCAAAACAAGAGACATTTTCGAAATTCAAATTATTTTGCAATCTTGTTAATCAATTACCCATGAAGGAGAAAGTCTTCTTCCTCTTACCGCGAGTAGAAGGAGAGCGGAAGTGGAATTCCTTAGTAGAGGTCTTGGGGAGTGGACGTAGGCCAGCCAGTAGTGGCCATTGTTGTCCTAGCCATTGTTTTCCAGCTTCCGTTGATGGATCCAACTAATTAATGCAGCACCTAAAGTTCTCACAATCAACAAAAAACACTAAATTTCCTCAGAGATAAAAATAATAATAATACAAATCACAAATTTTAGATCAGGTTGCATTCATTTCCTACCAGAATATGCTCCGAAAACCACAATAGACAACAACTAACAAATTCCATGAAATAAATGCAATAAAAACAAAGTAATAAGGAACACAAAATAAGCTAGATCCTGCAGCACAAACCCTAAAGGATCAAAATGCTAAAAAAAATTATAATAGATAAAACCGCAATCATAGACACTATTAATTCACACTTACATTCCGATTGAAGAGTTTTGAAAGGGTCACTACAAGCCATACCATCAGCTCATAAATTGCAAAGCCGCAGCAACAGCACAATAGAGAAAAATATGAGAAGAGAACAATGGAGATGAGTTCGTAACCGGAGAATCGAGAGGTGTTGGAAAGGATTGCGCGATACACGGAAGAAATATCTTCGGTTAGATGAAGCACACAATGGAGCACATGAAAGCCGAACGAATGTAGAGTAGTTAAAGATTCGAACGAATGGAGCAATAATGGGAGAAGAACAGTCGAGGAGACCTTGGTGAGCCATTTTAGAGCTAAACAAATGCTGAACCTTCGATGTCTTTTTCACTTCAAACGAATGATCTCCCGCATGTGCTTCTTCATATTTCTTCTGGAATGCAAATCAATTGAGAAATTAAGACGATCGTAGAGGTTTAGGGTATGTAAAAGGTACCGAATTCCATAATCGAGATTAGCTAGACTGGAGTTGGCATAAAGAGGGAGCAGAAATGCGAATCGGCTAGCGAATATAAACCGGTCGTTGTTTATTCCCGTGATTTAATAGGAAGAGTCTTAGTTAGGGTGTCAATTTGGGTCAACAGTTCATGTTCGGATCGAACCCGATTAAATATGGGCATAAATGGATTGACCTGAACCCAACCCATTTACCTAAACAGGTGAAGATATTCAACCTGGACCTTACCCGTGCGGGTTACCAGGTTGACCGGACCCAACCCGTGAACCCGGGAACTTAGATCTGGAGATCGGGATTTGCCGATTCGGGCGCGGTTCGAGGCACCACCACTATAAGGGAGAGCTACGCTCCTATGAGTCTGCGAGAGCTTACGGCGTTGGGAGAGCGGCATGCCTATTGTGAGACCGATGCGACACTGTGTGGTTCGGTAGCTTGACGCAATGCGAGCCTCGCAAAGGAAGTGTGACTAGGCAAGGCGAGACCGGACTAGCCAGTATGGCTCCAGAGCTCCGCAGTTCTATGCGAGCTTCGCGAGGGCGAAGGTCTAGTGCATTTCGAGCGCGGTGTGGCTATGCGCCTATGCCTATGCGGAATACGGATCGAGTTCGACGTAAGTCAGCGACTACATGAGGCGGGTTCGCAGCCGGGTCAATTTCGAGTTACTGTGTTGACCCAGACTCGACACGTTTTTAAATGAGTCGAAAGTTGAGTCCCGAATCCGACCATTTGTTAAATGGGTCGACACTAATCTGGATTTTCCGAGACGGGTTCGTGTCGGATTCTCGGGTCATGTCAATAATTGACACCCACTCTTAGATAAAAGAGAGAAAACATAATAAATTTAATTTTTAAAGGTTAGAATTTATTTTTAACAATTAAAATGAATAATTAGGATTTAATATAGGTGAAAATTGAAACCATTTTTATAATAGTACTTAAGATATAAATAGTATATATTGTTAGAAATATAATAGGCAACTCCATGGTATTTAATATAGTAAAATTAAAATAATTTTTAATTTAAAGATATAAACGGTCAATATTAGTAATTAATACAGTATAATAAAAATAACTAATTAATGCCGGTAATAACCCATAATAAGAGAAATATATAATTTTTAAATGTTAAAAATATAATAAAGGGCTAGCATAATTTTTTAAGAAAAATAATAAAAGTTCAAGATTTGATATGGAATGAAATTGGACAAATTTTTAAAAGGAGCAAAGTTGGTAAATGTTTTAGGTGTAGGAGCATGAAAGTAATTAAATTTAAAAAGGAGCAGAAATGCGAACAGGTTTGACGTTTTCTGTGAAAACGCAAAGCAGGATCGCATTTTCTTTGTAACAGACTAAGCTGTAGTAGGTCGATACAAAAGCATTGTGATCCCAACGTCGTGAACTTAAGGCAGTCACTGCATGTTTGCTTGGCATGTGATAAATCTGTGGGTGACCACACGAATAAATACATGTTTGTGGAGATGTAATAACAAAGTGAAATGAACTACATGACATGTCAAACACCTTAAACTCATGGTTATTAATCTGGGTTGGTTGTGGACTTCTACGAGCCTGTCGTCCAGCCAATTCCAGAACAGCCTTTGTGTGTGGGACAAATGCTGAGCCATCGGAAGCAGTCCACTGTTCAACCTTTGTTGTTCGCTTTATGAATAAGGAGACTAGATTGTAATATATACTCATGATTAGGCCTTGTATAGGTAATCTGCGAGCTCTTCGTAGGACGCCATTAAAGCATTCAGAGGCATTTGTTGTCATTACTCCATACCGAAATCCACCATCATAAGTTAGGGCCCACTTTGTACGATCCCTCTCCATTAACCAATCGTAAGCCTCTTTCTTTATATTTTGTATGTCTCTCATGTGCCTTTCGTGGATTTTAATATCGTCTGTATTTCCTGCCCAATACATTTTATCACAAACAGCATCACAATTAGGGATGGCGAGCCGGCGCAAAACTTTCTTAAAATTTTCTCGCAGATGACGGAGACAGTGTCGATGTGCAGCCCAAGGAAAAATCTCACAACAACCGCGTATCAAACCGGCATGTTTGTTAGATATAATACATAAATCAGGACGTGAATGTGTACTTACAATGAGATCATGCAGCATCTGCAGGAACCATATCCATGATTCAATTGATTCGGATTCAACCACTACAAATGCAAGTGGGTATAACCCACCATTTCCATCGACACCAACAGCAGCAAGCAATGTTCCTCTATATTTTCCTAATAGGAAAGTACCATCAAGACAAAGTATTGGACGACAATATTTCCATCCCACAATGCTAGGGCCAAAGGACCAGAAAATACTCTTGAATCGCATCCCCTGTGTTACTTGAATATTATAAACAGAACCAGGTACTGCTAAACGTATTGCTTCCATCATCCGGTATAACGAACTGTATGATTCTTCATAACTACCAAATACTGATCTTATTGCTTTTCTTCGTGCATCCCAAGCTTTCATATATGATACCTTAACATCAAATTTTGAGCTGATTCGGGTAATGATTTCTTTTGGTTTTAAATCTAGTTGTTGTCTTAAGGTTCCTATTATAAATTGGCAGATGAACTTCGAAGTACAATTCCGGTGACTTGCAGACAATATCGGGTTGGTGCATGTATGTCTCCCGGTTATAGTTGAAATCTTCCATACCCCTCCGAGGCGTTTACTCTTTGCTGCATGGAGACGCCAAAGACAAGGACGAGTTTGGTTATCGTGTTGGACACATACTACTGTTAGACGTGTCTTATTGGAGGTTGATTTCTTGAACTCTACATTTTTAATTATTGACCACCCAGATAGAGCACATTGAAGTGTTTCCTTGCTACCAAATGTCATACCCTCTGAAGAAAATGCGATCCTGCTTTGCGTTTTCACAGAAAACGCCAAACCTGTTCGCATTTCTGCTCCTTTTTAAATTTAATTACTTTCATGCTCCTACACCTAAAACATTTACCAACTTTGCTCCTCTTAAAAATTTGCCCAAAGAAATTCAAATGGCTTTTATATATAATTAGTTAGTTAGTGAGTGAGTTAGTTAGGTCTGACAAACATCTTGTACCGACAAGGTAAGCATCAACCTTGATATATCATCAAAAAATTATCTTGATCGGGCACGAATCTTGAGGCAAAATAAAGCCGAAATTTTCAAAATGTAAATCCAAGATCACCTAAACTCCGATTTCAGCAAACTTATAGTCAAACTGAGCGTCTCGGAAATACAAACCCAACGACACCAAATTTGACTCAATCCGAGCCCAAATGAGTTTAAATCAAGGGCCCGAAGCATTGTTCGAAAGTTCGAACCACAATTTGAGTTCTCAAACATTTTCCAAACATAATGAGCTTATAGTTGAATCGAGCGTCTCGACAATACAAATCCAACGAGCCCAAGATCACCGAATTCCGACATCATTAAGACCTTCAAATGTCTGACGAACAGTACATGATCAAGGGATTCAATATCGGCTATCCATCCAACCACTCCCCATTTACCCCTGATCTCTCACCTATTTACAGACCATGCCACCCCAGAAATCTATAAATAGACCTCTCATTCCTCTTTAAAGGGGATCCAAGCAAGAAGAAGAAGAGAAGAAGGAGAAGAGAATAGAAGAAGAATATGAGGGAAGAAACTCCTCGTCCACTGCCGCCCGGAATTCTGCCCAACTTCAATGGAACGCCAGAATTCTGCCCGATTTCCACGGGACGCCAAAATTCTGCTCGACTTCTAAATGACGCTGGAATTTTTCCCAATTTAAACGGGACACCAGAATTCTGCTAAACTTCCAAACAACGCTAGAATTCTGCCCGACTTCTAGGCAACGCCAGAATTATGCCTTTTCTCAATGTGTCACCAAAACTCTGCCCGACTTTGTAACTGAATTTCAATACATAAGTGTTTCCTTGTAATCTGATTGTCCAAAAATTTTAAGGATGAATCAGCCTCTTGTATCTTAAGCAAACACTAATGGAACTTTTTTAACTAGGCGTGGCTCCGCAGTTTTTTCCCTTTCCTGAGTTTTCCACGTAAAAATTATGGTATTCTTTCATCTTCTATTTGTGTGTTGAATATCCGTACAATGCTAAGACGAATACTTTCTAACTCTATTGTCGTATATATTCTTGCCCGCAATAGTTTGGCGCCGTCTGTGAGAAACATTATCCCATAATTTCAAGTGTTGCTACGATGGTCAAAAGGCATAGTAGTCGTATCGTTGGAGCGTCTCGCTCCAACTCCCAACATTCCAGAAATCAATCTATGAATCATAGACACCCGATATCTGCCTCTTTTTATCCTGGGGAAAAATGCTATTGGAGAAGGAACCTCGGGATCTTCCTTAGAATAGAGAATCCGAAAGATGGAAGAATCTCAGAACGAGATCCTTCAAATCCTGGGAGAGACTCGACATCCAGCATTACCATAACGGGAGGAGATTCTTCTCCCTCGAGCTCCACCACTAGTCGAAGATGTTCAACTCAAACATCTTCAGGCGGAGATTCATCTTCCTATGAATTTAACAAAAAAAAATTAAAATTATTTAACTTAACTTAAGTTACTCTCTCTCTCTATCTGAGAATACATTAAAATAAAATATTTAATTTATTATAATTAAGATAAGTTCTTTAATTAATAATTGATTAAATAAGCTATTAAGTAAATAATTAATTAAAATAAATTATTAAATTAGTAATTAATTAAATTGATATATAAAATTATTAATTATTTAAATTATGAAAATATATTTTGTGTAGAAATTATTATAATCCACCGGTAATAAATCTGTCAGTAATACGTCGGAAAATCCATCGGAAAATCTCCAAAAAAATTTGTCAAAAATATCTCATTGATATCCATCGGAAATTCACCAAAAAATTCGTTGGAAAGCAGTCCGCCGGAAAGCCGCCAGAAAATCTGTCGGTAATAGACAATTTTCCTATAGTGGAACTTGCCGATACAACAAGTTATACCCATCCTTCACCCATAACTCGACAACCTCGCATTCCTCCAGATCTCCCATAAGACTTAGCCTAACCACACTTTGTTGAGCTCCCTCGCAACGCCCTACGTCATGAACTGCGAAGATTAGTACGGGAAGAGTTCCCCGGAGGAGATGTGAGGCAAATTCTTCGACATCGAAACTTCAAGGAGTCATCACCTTTAGCTGAAGTCATTCTTCAGCACCCCATTCCGATTGGCTTCAAACTACCAAGCATCGAGTCCTACGACTGGACATCCGACCCATACAAGCATATCAATCACTATAGGACCATCATGCATATCCAACGATCCTCTGATGTGCTCTTATGCCAAGTTTTCCTTGCAACCCTCAAGGAATAAGCATGAACGTGGTTCTATTCACTCCCAGTTAGAACAATGTCCACGTTTATCAAATTGGCCAAAGTATTCATTAAACAATTTGTCGTCAATCGAAGAATTGCAAAGGATTCTTCCCACCTCTCTGGGATTCTCTAGAATGAAGGAGAATCACAGAAGGAGTATTTTCAGTGATTTTCCACAGAAGCTCAACAAATTTCAAGAGTAAATCCTGAATTACTTAGAGGAGTTTTCCTTTGAGATCTCCGTCCTAATCCCTTTTACTCGACAGTACTTATGTGAGACATGGTTCCTTCATATGCTAACATGGTCCATCGTGTAGAGGCATAAATATCAGTTGATAAAGCTATCAATGCCCATAGGAAGCAATTTGAGCAACCTTCTGGAAAGTGCAAAAATGCCCCTATAATGGATAACTCATTCTCACAGTAAAATAAATAATAGAAGAATAGCCTGTCTCTTAGTCCTCCATTACCATAGCAAGGATTTCGAGAAGAAGACGAGTGTACAACTCTAAATGCATCTCGAACCAATGTACTGATGACCATTCGAGATCAAGAAAATATTAAGTGGCCTAATGCTTTTAAAGCAGAAAATAGGAAATCAGGAGCAATAATGTCAATTCCACTGTGGTTGTGGACACACTACTGAAGCTTGCAGATAGTTGAAGGATGAAATTAAAAGGTTGATCCAACAAGGATATTTCTAGCAATTCATCCAAAATCCACTTGCTCGAGATAAAGCTGATCACATTGTGAGGCAAAATTATCAACAACAAAGATAACAATTGAATAATATTCAAATGATTGGTGAGATTAAATAACCACACACTTCGTGCATTTGTATTAGTAATCCTACTTGTCTTATTTCATCGTGTCTCTTTTTAGGTTAATTAGGGTGTCACTTTGATATACTTAATATTTTCTTTCAAGTTAAACATTATATTGTCCCCGTACATATATCTTATGTTTTGAGTACAATATAACTTATATATCCCTAAGTCATACTAGGGACTTATTTTTGTCTTACATGACATTATAATGTGTTATTCACTCTGTTATAATATTATCTCATTTAAAAAAAAGGATAAAAAAATGACAATAAAAAAACTACCGATAAATATAATCTTTTTATCCATGATTTAGGAAATACATAATTTTTATTGTATCTCAATCACTGGATTATCAATCATAGGGGATTTTATCTGACCTCTTTTACACAGGTTAACGTCATCGAGTAGGGCTCTGACATACAACCTCGGATAGGTCTTACATCCTTGGTGGATTCTCTCGACCTCTTCTATACAGGTAAACGTCATTGAGCAGGGCTCTGACATACAACCTATGATAGGTCTTACATCATTGGTAGATTCTCTCGATATCTTCCACACAAGTTAATGTCATCGAGCAGGGCTTTGACATACAATCTCGAATAGATCTTACATCTTTGGTGGATTCTCTTGACCTCTTTCACACAGGTTAATATCTTCGAGCAGGGCTCTGACATACAACCTCGGATAGGTCCTACATCATTGGTGAATTCTCTCGACCTCTTTCATATAGGTTAATATCATCAAGCAAATGTTATGACATACAACCTCAGATAGGTCATATATCTATGGTGGATTCTCTTGACCTCTTTCATATAGATCAACGTCATCGAGCAATGCTCTTAGTGAATAATATTCTCTCTATAAAGATTCCATAAAATCAAGTCGTTGATAAAATCAACACTCATATAATGATCTTAGCAGACTAAAAAGCACATTATGCAATATATCAATGCATGCCTCAAAGATACAAAAATAAGTTCTCAACTTCATATATAATATCATTGGTGTTACATTACAAAAATTGTACATCAAGTTCATTTTTGTAAGAATCTGAAAGTAAAAAGTATATTGGCATCATCCGTACAAACTACTATCATCAAGCAATAAGAAACTTCAAAACAGTCAAATATCCTTGATGGATTTAAGTGACTTCTTCTCTACTGCATACAAGCATTTCCTACAACTTTTTTCTTTAAAGAAAGGACATAACATGATCATCATCAGGCCTTCACTTAGTCAACAATGTTAGTGTCCTACTAGAATACTAGCATAGCACACTGCTCCGACCCATTGACTCAAGAATATCTGATGTTGGTGTACTTTAGTATGGATACACATTATCTTAAAAAATATTACTGGACACCTGCCATCATCGACCCTTCATCTGATATTTGTCATTGGTCATTTGCTTCATATCATCCATCATCAGTTATCACTCGACTACTACTTGCAGCGCATCCTCAAACTTTCTCCTTCAGCTCTACACTCGGTCGTTGACTGTTAATGGACTTCAACTTGATTTTCCATTGCTAATAGATTTTCACACAAATAGCATCAAAATTATCCACATCTACTCACCACTTCTGGTTATCCTCCCGTTATTGCACTTCTACCCGTTATGACACTTTCGTCAGAATTCCACCCTATGTTGATCTTCCTCTATTCGCAGGCCTTCTACCCATTGTGGGGCTTTCGTTAGAATTCTACCTGACATTGAACTTCCTCCCATCACTTGATTTCTACCCATCATGAGACTTTCATCATACTTCCAACTATATGCTGACAATCGTCAATTTTTCCCTGATCACAGGATCACTTGAAGAGGGAGAAGAAAGAAGATGAGTGGCTGCAAAAAGTCCAATTCTACACAAGAAGAGGGTCACTGTTTGCATAGGGAAAGTTATCTATAAAAAATAATGGAATGTCTCCACTGTTAGAAAGTTAGAATGAGGGAAGATAAAGAAAAGAAATGGCTTCAAAAAATCTAACTTCTATACGAGGAGAGGGGCACTGATTTTGTATAGGAAAAGTCACCTATGAAAAATAATGGAATGCCTCCACTGTTAAAAAGTTAGAATGAGGGAGGAGAAAGAAAAGAAACGGCTGCAAAAAAATTTAACTTCTATACGAGGAGAGGGGCACTGATATTACGTAGGAAAAGCCACCTATAAAAAATAACGGAATGTCTCAACTATTAGAAAGTTAGAATGAGGGAGGAGAAAGAAAAGAACGACTATAAAAAAATTTCCTTCTACACTAAAGAAGGGCGCTAAATTTAAGTAGGGAAAGTCACCTACGAAAGATAGCAGAAAGCCTGTAGAGCAAGAAGAAAAATGGGGGAAAAAGAAGGAAAAAGATGGGAAATTTTAACTTCTGTATAAGATAAGGGGCACTGAGTTAAGTAGGGATAGTCACCTATTAAAAAATAGCGGAAGATCTTAACCGTCAAAAATCCAGAAGAAGAAGATGAGAAGGTGCAAGTTCCCCCCTTGCCCTAAGGGGGTACTTATAATTTTTTTTGGAGGAGAGAAGCTTCCAGAATTTTTTGAAAGTTTTAAAATTTTTTCAAAATTTTTTGAAATTTTTAAAATTTTTTCAAAATTTTTTGGATTTTTTTGGGATTTTTTGTGATTTTAAACAAGAAAAAAATTAAAAAATTTGGGCTGGCGGTTTGCTTAATTTGCACCCGAAACTGCACTCGGCAGTCGGCTGTCGTGCTGGGCAACGGCGGGCCACAGGCTAGCTGAGCACGGGGCAGCGGCGGGCTAGGCGGGCCATGCGAAGCCAGCAGTGTGGGCCGGGCGGGGCGGGGCGAGCCGCGCGAGCGGTTCTGTCACTGCCGGCTGCAGTGACGAATGCCGGCCGGCCGGTTTGACTGCCTACGTGATTATGGGTCTAATTTTTGCTCTGAAAAGGCCAAATCAGATGTTTTTCGGTTTCCTGGGACCATTTTTTAACGTTCTGAACTCAATTTCGATACGTTGAAAGCCATGTGGGACTCCTATATGCAAGATCAGATTTCAAATCATATGAAAAATTCTCCAATGTTTGTGACACATATTTTTGGACTCCTAGAGCTTTGACGTCTGAAAATAGGTGGCAACTGATATATCATCAAAAAATTATCTTGATTGGGCACGAATCTTGAGGCAAAATCAAGCCGAAAACTTCTAAAATTAAATTTGGGACACCTTAACTCTAATTTCAACAAACTTTTAGTCAAAATGAGCATCTTAGAAATACAAACCCAACGACACCAATTTCGACTCAATCCGAGCCCATATGAGTCCAAATCAAGGATCTTAAGCGCTATTGGAAAGTTCGAACCGCAATTTGAGTTACCAAATAGTTTCCAAACATGACGAGCTTATAGTTTAATCGAGCTTCTTGATGAGACGAATTTAACGAGCCCAAGATCGCCAAATTCCGACATCATTAAGTCCTTCAAATGTCTGACGAATGGTACACGATCAAGGGAGTCAATATCAGCCGTCCCTTTAACCACTCCCCATTTATCCCTGATCTCTCACCTATTTATAGGCCATGCCACTCGAGAAATCTATAAATAAATCCCTCATTCCTCTCGAAAGGGGACCCAAGCAAGAAGAAGAAGAGAAGGAGAAGAGAAGAGAAAAAGAATAGGAGGGAAGAAACTCCTCCTCGTCCACCGCCACCCGGAATTCTGCCCGACTTCCACAGAACCCCAGAATTCTACCCGATTTCCACGGGACGTCATAATTCTACTCGATTTCCAAACGATTCTAGAATTCTGCCCTACTTCCACGGGACACCAGAATTAAGTCCAACTTCCAAGCAACGCCCGAATTCTGGCTGATCTCCAAATGACTTTGGAACTCTGCCCGACTTTGTAACTGGATTTCAATCCAGAAGTATTTCATCGTAATCTAATCTTCCAAAAATTTTAAGGACGAGTTAGCCTCTTGTATCTCAATCAAATGCTAGTGGAACTTTTTCAACTCGGCATGGCCCAGTTGTTTTTTCCCTTTCCAGGGTTTTCCACGTAAAAATCATGGTGTTCTTTCATCTTCTGTTTGTGTGCTGAATATCCGTACAACGCTAAGACAAATACTTTCTAACTCTATTGCCGTGTATATTCTAGCCCGCAACAAACCTAAAGAAATCCAATAATTATCTATAAAGTTGTTACTTTGTGTACTTGTTGGCACGGTTAGCTAATATCACATAGGGTTCTATCAATTTACACATAAACATATATTTTTTATGTTATCATAAACAAATTTTCAATGGTATTATATATTAAATATGATGATTATTATGTTATGATAAGTTATGATTTGCAAAAAAAAACATTCATTTCATTTAATAGGAGTGTGTACATGAAAAAATATATATTTGTACAATAATAAATTAAGATAAATCTATTGATGCAAATAGTTATTTTATTATGACCATGAAAAGATATCTACGAGCATGTGCATAATATATCAATTTTACAATAAAAATAGGATTGACAATCTAATTAATCATCTAAGAACCTAATACAATTAACATGGGTTACGCCCCTGACAAAGAAGGGTACGGTTATCCCAAAATATATTTATATGCTTATATGTAAAGTGGCATAAAGGTTTTCATACAAATCAAGCATGGCCGACCCATATATGACTATTAGTCAGGATTGAAGGCTTGAAAAACACGCTTATATAATGTTGTATCAAACTATTATTTCTATTATCTTAAAATCCTCTTCATTAGCTTTATGTATCACAACAATATGAAGAATAATCATTTGCAAGGAACAAGTTAAAAAAAAAAAAATGATAAGTCATATTTGAATCTTCCTTGAATGGTGATTAAACCTCATTTTAAACTTTAGTCAAACTACTTTGAATTATATTAAAACATGCTCAAATTTTATTGGAACCTCACTCAAACCTTATTGAAACCATCTTTAATCTTTTTCAAACTTTCTCTAAACATTATTTGAATATTTTGTGAACCTTATTAAATGTTATTTGAACCTTAATCGAATGCTATTCAAACCATGTTCTTAGCAAGATTAAAAGAAGGTTTCAGGAAAGTTATACCATATTCATAATAGATAATGTGGCATCTAATGTCATTATGAGTTTAGCATTTCCATTATGTCGATGTAATCATATTTAAACAAAAAAGCATGTAAGATCACCAATCTTAAATACTATTGCGGGCTAGAATATACTCAGTGATAGAGTTCAAATACTGTGTTTTAGCGTTATACGGATATCCAGCTCACACATAGAGAACGTAAGATATTTTTACGTGGAAAACCCTGGAAAGGGAAAAAATCACAGAGCCTGACCTAGTCTGAAATGATTCCACTAGTGTTTGGATAGATTATAATGGGTTAACCCATCCCTGAGGGTGATCAGAATACAAATATCAACCATTTGGTTGAAATCTAGTGACAAATGGGGATAAAAGCCCAGCGTGGCTTGTTGGACTAGTACAAGTCCGGTGCTACTTGAAAATTTTGGATTCAGTTGGTAACCTGGCATTAGTTTGGTAGAACTTCAGCATCGGGCGGTGGTCCAGCAGAAATCCGGTGTCAGATAGTGGTCTGTCATAACTCCAGCATCAAGTGATGGTCTGGCAAAACTCTCGGCGTACTACAGGCGTCAAGTGGTGGTACGGTAGAATTATGGGCATTAGGTGGTGGTCTGGGGAAACTCCGGGCCTCACGTGATGGTCCAGCGGAACTTAGGGTCTCAAGTGGTGGTCCAGTAGAGCTTAAGGCCTCAGGTGGTGGTCTGGCGGAGCTTAGAGCCTCAAGTGGTGGTCCAACAGAAGTTCGTATTGAGATAGTTGCAACTTAGCTCTTAATGGTTGATATTATAGCAACATTTATATTTTTAATGATTCTAAATATTATTTCTTTGATTATTATTTCTCCTAACATATTTTGGATGCATTATTTTGATATTTGTGTGTACTAACATTTCAGGAAAATCATACTCTAGATTGTTAAAGACTTCAAATCAGATCAATTTAGAGTTTATTGTAAATGAAGTCTATATTTTTCATTTTATTGAGTCTGAGATAGTGTGAATGTAATTGAGTAACTGTTCACACACACATCGAGAATAGAGTTTAAAATCTATAATTTTTAAATTAATTATATTGTACGAAGTCTTTTTGTATGTGACGATTTGTTCAGTTATTTTCTCCTACGAGTAGTCAAACAAATAAAAAGTAGAATTTTTTTTCTAAGTATGGATCATACTGTACGATATACCATTCATACGTATGTCATCTAGGGGTATGAATTGGATGGGTTTCTTTTTGTCCTGATGAATTCAAAGTTTTTTGAACAGTTTGTATCGTACGATGTCGTCATCATACGTACGCCGTCCAGGACACGAATTAGACGGATCCCTTTTTCGTCCAAACGATCTTGAAATTTTTTGTAACTGAAAGTACTGTACGATGTTGTCATCGTACGTACACCACAATTTTTTCCAGACGATTTTTTAAGTCTTTGATATAAAATGTCCTCTAAAACTGGCGTGAAAATGTCTTGTCTTTGTGAATTTTCAAGAGCAAGTGAAATTGAGATTGTGGGAGAGTATTTGAGAGAGATTTCTTGCAAATGGAGTGTGAAGGGTTTACAAGGTTACTCAAAGGTAAGGATCTCTTTGTATTTTTGATAATTACTCTTCTTTTCTTCTTTCTAGTTTCTTGTAAGAAGATCTGGTACTCTGCAGACACTTGGAGGGTGTAAATAGAAGACGGTACTCTACCGACACTTGGAGGGTGTAAACAAAAGATTGTACTCTATTGACACTTAAAGGGTGTAAATAGATGATGGTACTCTGCCAACACTTGGTGGGTGTGAAAGGATGACAGTTCTCAACCACACCGGCGATTGGTGGAAAAGAGTTTTTGTAAATGCTTCTCCACCATGATGTGGGGGCAAAAGGAGAGTCACTTTGGTAATAGTGCAATACCTGAATAGGGAGTCTTTAGGAAGTGGATATAGGTAGTATTTTATCGAACCACTATAAATATGTGTCTTTTAATTTCCGTATTTATTTAATGCAAGTTATTTATTATGGTTGAAAAGTTTATTTTAAAATTTAAATTAACTTACGAGATTCAAAATAATTTTCTATTTAAAAATTCAATTTTTTTTTTAAATAATCAATTTACCCCCTCTTAGTTAGCATTGGGACAATATCTTAGGTTTAATAACCTATATAGAATCAACAGTCCAAGCCATAAGTGGTAATTTGGCAGAAGTTCAAACCTTAGGTGATTGTCCAGCAAAACTTCAGGCCTTAAGTAGTGGTCTGACGGAACTCAGGGCTTCAAGTGGTGGTCCGACAGAAGTCCGAGCCTCAGGTAGTGGTCATACAAAACTTCCGACCTTAATTAAGTGGTGGTTCGATGGAACTCAGGGTCACAAGTGGTGGTCCGACAGAACTCCAGTCATCAAGTGATGGTCTGGAAGAACTCTGGAGTACTCTAAGCACCATGTGGTGGTCCAGCAGAACTCCAGGTGGTGGTCGAGGAGGCTATGAGGTAAGAACGATCTCCAATCTCTCTATTTTCTCCTTAGGCTTAGGGGTCCCCTTTCAAGAGCGAGGAGGGATCTATTTATAGATCTCCTAGAGTGACATGGCCCATAAATAGGAGGAAGATCAAGAGTAAATGGGGAGTGGTTTGGATGGATGACCAATGTTGAATCCTTTGATTGTGGACTGTCCATTAGACATTTGAAGGTCTTAATGATGTCAAAATTTTGAAATCATGTGCTCGTTGGATTCTTCTTGTCGAGCCGCTCGATTCGACTATAAGCATGTCATGTTTGAAAACCGTTTGGTAATCCAAATTGTGGTTTGAACCTTCTAATAGCGCTTAGGGTCCTCAATTCAGACCCATTTGGGCTCGGATTAAGTCAAATTTGGTGTCGTTGGGTTCGTATTTCCAAGACATTCAGTTTGAGTATAAGTTTGCTGAAATCGGAGTTCGGATGATTCCAATTTTAATTTAGGAAGTTTTGTTTGCCTTGAGATTTGTGCCCGATCAAGATAATTTTTTTATGATGTATCAAATAGATTTTTAAAAACAAAGATACAATCGTCTTTGTGAAAAATTTTTCATACATCGATTTATACACTCAGAGATTATCATAGAAAATACTGGAAACAGAAAGTTCGACCAACCACTTGTTTATTTTTTTTAAAAAAAAAAATCTCCTTTCTATGATAG
>NW_021319178.1:15101511-15107467 GCF_001605985.2 Dendrobium catenatum | reverse complement strand
ATTCATCTAAAGCTAAATCATAAAATCTACTCTTTATGGACACGATTATACAACATCTTTATGCCAAGACAATAATTAATTTGAAATTTATAATTTCATTTTTCTTACTTGTTTTTTAATAATTCGATAAACATTTTCTAAAGCTTCATTTGGGATGGCTTTCTTACTGTTTTTTAAAGTAGTATTTTAGTACTAGAAAGCTCTTTTAAGAATCAATAAAAAAAATCGTCTGAAACGGAACCTAAAATTTCATTTGGGATAACTTTCTTGCTACTTTTAAAAACAATTTTTTAGTTAAAAGTTTTGTTGAACTAAAAATTTTTTTTATTAGAAAGTTGCTTTTGAAAGCAACAATAAAGTCGTCCCAAACGAATCCTAATTTTTTTTCTGAATTTTAGCATATAATTTTATGATAATTTAAATGAGCCAAAAGATTATTGAACAAACTTATCAAAAGAATGAGTGGTACCCATATAAATTCGCTAAAATATTTGACTTATCCTTAAAAAATTTTATTGTTTTCAATTTTAAAAACGTGCAGATATTTTAGGCAGCATATATTATATATTAATTATTGGAGAAATTGCAATTATCTAGTCGATATGTCCGAGTGGTTAAGGAGACAGACTCGAAATCTGTTGGGCTCTGCCTCCGCAGGTTCGAATCCTGCTGTCGACGATTGTCTTTTTCCTATTTTTTAATAGTAGTAATAATTTATAATTATTACTACATGCGTCGAGGGAGTGCTTCTAAGTTTAGGATGGGCCTCATGGCTTTTGCCGTAATTTTAATTTCTGTTATTTGTATTAATTTCGAAATAAATTTTGATATATTATTTTAGTAAATTTTAAATTGAAATAAATTTTTAAAATATTAACTATCTTTTCATTATATGTCAATTAGATAAAAATAATTGTAATTTGCTTTAAAATTTTTTTTTTATTTTTACATTAACTTTAGGCCTTTATTATTATTATTTGGAATAAGATTTATTTTATATTTGAATAAAGTTTAAACCTTATAGTAAAGGTTGATGAAAGGTTGGTATAATGCAATGCGTGTGCAAAGGCATAGAATAGTATTCAATAATTATAACTTTATTCAATACTGAAATTAAGAAATTTAAAAAAAAAAATCATTTGTTATCCTACGACTCCTTCAGGTTCCTAGCTCTAATTTTACTTTTTTTACAATTGTTGGTAAAGAGGAGTGGGCTAGATTTTTGTTTTCATAAACGATATAGTTTCTTTTGTTTCGCAATCTTTATAAGTGTCGCGGGCTAGAATATATGCGGTGATAGAGTTGTAATATTGCATTTTAGCATTGTATGGATATACAACTCACATATATACATAACACAAGATTTTTATGTGGAAAGCCCTGGAAATCACGGGAACTTGCCCAACTGAAATGATTCCACTAGTGTTTGGGTAGATTACAGTATGCTGACTCGACCCTGAGGACGATCAGATTATAAATGTAAATTGTATGGTTGAAATCTAGTGACAAATGGGAATGAAAGTCCTGCGTCACTTGGTGGATTGGCAGAAGTCTAGCGTTACTTGAAAATTCTGGCGTCAGTTGGTAGATGATGATGATTTGACAGTTTTTCAGCGTCGAGCGGTGATCTGAAAGAAGTCAAGGCCTCAGGTGGTATTCTGGCGAAACTCCGGGGGGCTGGTGATGGTTCGACAGAACTCTGGGCGTCTGGTGGTGGTCCGACAAAAGTTTGGGCCTCAGGAGGTGTTTCGACAAAACTCTGGACCTCTAGTGGTGGACTGACGTAACAAAGACATCAAGTGGTTGTCCGACGAAAGTCCGGGCCTATGGTGGTGGTCCGGCAAAAGTCCGGGCCTCAAGTAGTGGTATAGCTGAACTCCGACGTCATGCGTTGGTCCGGCGGAACTCCAGCATCAGGGGTTGGTCCGGTGGAACTCCGAGTGGTGGTCGAGGAGGAGCAAGGAGGCAAGAGCGATCTCTGATCTCTCTCTTATTTTCTTTGGCTTGAGGTCCCTTTTCAAGAGGAATGAGGGGTCTATTTATATATTTTCTAGTGGCATGGCCAGTAAATAGCTAAGAGGAAGATCAAGGGTAAATGGACAGTGGTTTGGATGGATGGCCAATGTTGAATCCTTTGATCATTGACCGTTAATTAGACTTTTGAAGATCTTAATGATGTCGGAATTCCGTGATCTTAGGCTCATTTGCTTCGTCTCGTCGAGCCGCTCAATTCAACTAGAAGCATGTCACATTTCGAAACTGTTTGGTAATCCAAATTGTGGTTCAAACCCTCTAACATCGCGTCGGGCCCTTGATTTGGACCCATTTAGGCTCGGATTTAGTCGGATTTGGTGTCGTTGGATTCGAATTTATGAGACGTTCAGTTCGACTGTAAGTTTGCTGAAATCGGAAGTCGGATGGTCCCAATTTTAATTTTGGAAGTTTTCAACTTGATTTTTCCTCAAGATTCGTGTCCGATCAAGATAATTTTTTGAGGATGTATCAATAAGCATCACATAGGAGACAAACAACAAGTGGTGATAATTTTGACATTAACTGATTTAATTTTAGAAGAACAAAATTATATTTGAAGTTTATGAAAGAGATTATATTATTGAACTTTTTCTTGGTATTATTTATATAGATAAAAGTTGATCTTTAATACTAAAATGAGATGTTAAAACGTTTTTTTTTCAAAATAATGGGTTGAACATAGCAAGTTTGTATGGCCAAGACTATGATAGAGCAAGCAACATACATAGCAAGTTTAATTGTCTGAAAGCTTTGCATTATAAAATATAATAGTTTAGCTTATTAAGTAAATTAATTTATTCATCAACTTCTAAAAAATCATATTTAGATTGCATCACTGTTCAATACAATGACTAAGTTAGTAAATATTGTAGGAATTTTAACTAATAGTAGATAATTATTTATATAATTTAACTAATTAAGAGCTAAAAATATGGGAGAGCAATTAAAATCAAATCAAGGAAATTCTTATATTGTACTCATTAATCATGTCGTATAGTCCTAACAAAGATAGAGTTGTTTTGTATGATCCTGAGAGCTAATCGCATAGTCCGAACTAAAAAATATGATTTTTTTAGAGTTTGAGGAGGATTGTGCTAATTGTAATGTACGATCATAGGATTAAACTATACAATCTAGCCATTTTTTATAATTTTTTTTTCTCTAGAATTCTTTTTTTCTAGCCTCATTTTTAAATTAAATTAATCAATTAATATTGATTTTTCTTGACTTTTTTTTAAATTTTTTTGCAGCAAATAAATGCATTCATTAATAGAAATGAAAATTATAGAGAAAGACTCAAATGAGGCCAATGAAGGAAGAACGATTGAATACAAGGCACCAGAATAAAGAGAATAGCCACCAAGGTTGTCAAAACAAGCCCAGGCCATCCAGACGGCCGAGCAGTGAAACTGCCTCATCATGGTCCGACAATCCAACCAAGCGACGACACTTGAAATAACCAACCAAAAAACCAAAGGCAAAAGAAACACACTAAGCAACTAACTAACCTCAGCATTAGAAACCCCACAAACGGGCCACAAAAATCAGAAAATGAAGAACCCGAGATAATAAAAGAGTCTACTTCTTTTTTTATTTCTTTTTGTTTTTCTGCCTACATCGTATAGAGCCCCCAATGGAAAGAGCTTCATCCTTAATATGAGCTACATTCAGGCCAAACAAATCTTGAAATTCATCTCTAGACTCAGACATTTCATCCCCAACAGCTCGGCCTTCCAAAGAGGAATAATCCTCCAGCCACTCAGATTAAACCATAGAGGGAACTTTCAAACTTGAAGCAAACAAGCATTCAAGGCATCTTTATCAGTAAGAGAGATAAGCACATCGATAAGGACCACATTTAATTCTCAACGGCAAAATTAGGCGACGAGGCCATTTCAGACAAAGGAGAACTACCATCAACTAAATTCACTTGGCAATAATCATTTTCCAAAGATACCTTCTCACCCACAATAGGGGAAGCATCAAACTGTTGATCGATAGCTGAAACCAAAGCCAAATCATTTGTACTACCATAATTTATGCCAACACTGACTCCTTGGATTGAGACACATAAGGACTAATAGAACTATTACACACAGGATCCAGAACATTATTTCACATAAATTAAAATTAATGCCAACTTCCACCTCAAAATCAAAACCACCAACAAGTAAGACAAACAAAGCCATAGGGATGATTGAATCCAAAGGCACATCCAAATACTCCAACTAACAAACATGAGAAGTCAAAGGTCCACTTTCCACATTAACCCCATGTCCTTTAAAAGTTAAACCTGCATTCCCAAGCCCCTCATTAGAAACTATCACACCCGCATTAACAGAAATTGGAATGTTAGCATGCATTTTATCTAGTTGAGGATGCAAAATCTGACACTCCACAATCGAATGGCCACGCATTTTGCAATGAGAATAATAAGATTTAAAATCCTTCAACACAACTGACTGTATGTACCCAAAGTTTTATGGACCAACCCAGATCCTATCGGCGTAATGTTTGGTGACATCAAGCTCAACAAGAACAAGCACAACATAAGGCCTAGACTCGCAAGAAGTGACATTATCAATTTTAAGAGGGTGGCCAAACATGGAACCAAGGCCATGAAGGATACGGTAGTATAAGAGATGAGGCCTTAGATTAGAGAATGAGATCTAGATCAGGATAATAGGTGGTTCCACCTCAATATCAAAAAGATAAGTCCATTTGAAAATTTTCATGAAATAGTTGCTCACAAAATAGGAACGATAAGAGAATACTCTACAGTAATTTATATCATTAGCAAACTTTATCAATACATGCTTATTGTTAAGCAAAGTAACAAAGAAATCCCCCAAAAGCTTGAGGTTGAAGAAAAAATTGCGGATAAAATCGATAGAGGGCTGCCGACCAGGAAACTTTCCCACCAAAGCAAACTCGAAAGGGGCAGCAAGAGCAAATATTTCATCTTCAAAAATCCAAAGGGATGGCATTCCATGATGAGCTGTTGTTTTAATATCAAGAAAATATGAAGAAGAAGAGAGCCCATCCAAAGCTTCTTTAAAGGAACAAGAAACCAATGACCCATCCAAAAAGCTAGGGTCTTTCAATTGATTAACAACCATGCCAGAAAAAAAAAAACAAGGGAAAGAATGAACTTCTCTGAAGACGGAACCTTGGCCCTGTAGATGAATGCCTCGGAACCACCCTAGTGGAGCTCCATGCGACCTTCAAGAATAGAAGTAAACGAACGCCCCACAAATGGAGCGACCAGACCCACTGGGAGCTAGAGAAACCCTAGACGATCGGGGAGGAGGGGAGTGTTTTTCAGAGAAAAAAGTTAGAGTATGCCATGTTATATTTTCTTAATTATATTTATAAATAGTAATTTTTATTGATTTGTTATTAATCCATCATAAAAATAGGATACAATAGAAACCTTAAAGAATTTTTGCAAAAAAGAGACTACCAAGATCTTTGAGATTCTCGTGAGAAAAATTTCTTCTTATCAATTTCTCTTCTATTTTGTTTAAGCTTTTCGAGATATTCTTGTATAAGGCTATATTCTCTAGTTGTTCTCAAACCATATCCTTACATTCATCTGATTTGATAGTTTATATTTAAGTTGAGAACTTCTTGAGCATTGATTATAGAGATTGAAGGAGATCTTGATGTGTTCTTATATATTATGGATCTTGCAAGTATGGCTAGAAATTAGTGTGTTTTTAAGGAAAAAATAGAGTAAGGGTCTCTGTTAGCGAACGGTACACATCATGTATGATGTTTTATTATTATTTACTTATTTACCATTATACATCTATATATACATGTTGTGTTCTCTCTTTGGAATATATAATTTCATTTTCTCTTCCTCACCTTCTCTGTCTTCTTTGCCCAAGAGGCTTTCTAGGCTGCTCTTTCTTGGTAT
>NW_021319178.1:15092113-15097806 GCF_001605985.2 Dendrobium catenatum | reverse complement strand
ATTGAATATTGATATTGATACTATTTTATAACTGATAGACTAACAAGAATGATTAAAAAATATGACTGAATAAAATTGATTGTATGATAAAGAAAAAATGATTGATTGATAAAGGTAATCATTACATATATCATATATTGATTTATAGATTACTTAGATAACTTACAATATATCATTTCTTTTTTTATTGCATTGATTTCAATTGTAAGATTTTAGTTACTTATTGGGTTATATGCTCTTTATGTGATTTTATATATTTTCAGGAAAGGATAATTATCCTATGTATAAGGCTCCGAACATTATGCATATTTTTTTTTCATTATTCATAAAAAAATTGGTAAGCTCTAGTTAAATGGCTAAAATTAAAGGTAGATGCAATTCTTCTAAAAAAGATCCAAGACATGACAGCAATAAAGCTCGACGAAGTAGTGCTTGTAGAAGGAAATATCCAATTTTTTTATTTCACTTTCCAACGCAATTCCTTAATCACTCTATATTCCATTCAACACAATGACACCCACAATTACTAAATTAATAAAAAAATACAATTATATATATATAATTACCAAGATTTCAACTGATGGTCATTACATATATAACTATTATAATTGCCAGAAAAATTTTAATCAATTTATATACTCAAAAATTTATGTAGGAAAAACTAATTCATAATATTTTAATTTTTTATAGTCAAATCATTTGAAGTAAATGGTACAATAATATTTTAAAATTACAGGGTGAAAAAAATCAAAAAATTATAAAAATTACATATTTTTATTCATAACATTTTTATAAGACTACTTGAATTGAAATTAGAGATAGGAATTCAAAAGTCTACCTTGTGCTCTATAAAATCCATAATTGACCCGATGGATGAAATACAATCTTTAACCCCTAAAAACCCTCTCTTTCTTTCTCTCTCCTATTCTCCTCCTCTCTTCTCGTCCTTCCTTCTCCGATAATGGATGAGAGGTTAGGGATTAGAATTTTGTTTTAGATAGTTTAATTATATAATTAAAAACCACTAATCTTGCATAGCTTCGTAGTGATGGCCTCCTCAACACTACAACATTGTACTGAATCTTCTAAATTCCTCAAGAATCTTTTCAAATGTCATGGTGGTACCACTCAGCACTAGAGTGCACGTTCAAAATCATTTTCCCATTAGAGAGCTCAACACCAAGGAGCTCTTAGAGATTATTTACGAATTAAATTTTCATTTTGGGTAGGATATGGATAGTGTAGTGCAGCCTCATTATTTCTAAAGCTTACTTTGGGTAGGATATGGATATTAGGCTCCTTGTCCCATTGGATCAACACAAAATGATAGATGAGGATTTTGAGGGTAAGACATCAATGATTAATTAAGCTTGTCCATTATGGCCATGAAGACCAAGAGGATGTTGGTGATAATGATAAAGGGAATAAAGTGATGTGTTGAGTAGAGATATTGATTAAAATTTGAAAGGAAATAAACTAATTTCATACTGAATATAACTATAATGATATAGTCTAATATTTTGCTCAATATAATGTGTGTATTAAAGGATTTAGATTATGATTTTTAAAAATCTCTATTAGCTCTAATTATGTAATGTATATCATCAGGAGACCCAAGTAATTATTGTTAATGTTTGTTTAACATTAAGTTATTTAATGATTATGAGTCTTAGAGTGCTCAATAAAATCTTAAGGAAGTCAAGAAGTGAGCTAGAAGTGAAATTTTTAAGATTTCAAAATTTTATCTAAGGCACCTCGGCACCAAGATTGGAGATGCCATGACATCCAGCTCTCTATTTGGTGAAAAAAATAGTGTGTGCTATGGTGTCGAATGCCGTAACCATGGTGTCAAGTTTCAAGTGAAGTGATTTTGGGAGAATGTGAAAGATTCCCTAGGAGCACAATGGTACTAGGAAGTTGAGCGCAACAGTGTTATGTCAAGATGATAGTTTTTAAATATCAAAATATCTAAAACCATTTGTTAAAACCCATTTTCCCCCATCCTTATCGAAGAAGAAAGGGAGAGAAGGAGGAGGAGGAGAGGAAACAAAAAGATAAAGAGAGGGTTTGGAGGCCAAAACTTTGAATTATCTATGGGGCTTGTCTAGGATATTATAGAGCACAAGGTATACTCCTAAAGCCATGTCTCATATTTAATTTCAATACGTTTATAGAAGGTATGAATAAAAAATTATTTTTTTCTTGAGATTTACAAAGATTTCATCGTGTAGTTTTTTAATATATTATTGTATTTATTATTATGAGCATTTTGGCTATATAAAATTAAAGTTTTATCAGTTGATTTTTCCATCACAAATTTATGAGTATATTATTGAATTGAGTCTTTTCTGGCAAATATAATAGTTATATAAACTCCTAAAATATTCATGTGAATATTCTCTCAAAATTAAAATTTGGAATCGCAAAGTTCAATAAATATTATGTTTTACATGTAATGTAGTTTTCTACTAGCATTCCATGCATTATCTAAAAATTTCATTAGATTTCTAATTCAATTCTTATTTCATTACATTTGCATTATGCATATCATGGCATTGGAGATGTTCGAATATATGGAAAATTACACTCTCTGATATATTACAAGTGAAGTGAGAATGATCATTTGAGAATAAGTGTTATTTATTGTATATGGTAAACATTTGTGAAAGTGGCTACATAAGTAAAATTGATAACCCTAAAATAAGTATACACTTAAACCCTAATAATTAATGATTTGTTTATAATTTAATTACTCTTTTAAGTCTTCATATTTTCTTTAATCAATTGTAATTTAATATTTTAATTGGATATTGATGTTTGTGATAGGAGAGGGAGGGAGTTTACTTAGTTGGTTATGCTGATTTCATTCTTTTTTAAATTTAGGAAAGGGTAAGGTCCTGATAGAGTAGATAAAGTGTGTAGGCAAGATCCTCTGTGTTTGAGTGGCTATCGTATTATTTTTATGATCCAATTTTATTTATTATGATGTATAAATGATTTGAAGTTAACTAGATTATTATATTCATGTTTTGAAGAAAGAAATTTTATTTATAATTGCTTTTGTATTTTGGACATTAGTAGCTCTCGTTGTCTTTGGTTAATGGATGAGTTAATTAATGATAGGTTTATGTGATCCAATCCTTAAATTAGATCCTAAGGAAACAAAAATTAATCAAGGGCAACTCATGCAATTAGTTTCAAATTAGAATCAAAGTTTTATATTCAAATATGCATGAATACTTTGTCCAAAAAATGATGGTCGAAGGATCCTTAATGAGAAAGAGAGGAAAAGTGTAGTTTGATATTTAGTGGTGGCTATTAGATAGAGAATGTCTCATTTAAGTAGTTATCTTCGCAACTCATGGCTGATTACTTATGATCCTCTATATATTTTATACCTTCTTACCTACTAATACCAATAATATTAATCAACAAATATTGAAGGAAATACACAAAGAGATCGCAAAGGCTTCTTTATCAAAAAGATAAATGATTGTAGCATATGATCAACATTAACCAACTCAAAGGCTCATTAGAGTTGAAGTTTGCATTCTATCATCCACTCTTTGGGGAGAATTTTGTGGTCTCATATCAAGTACTTCTTTAGCAATTTTGGTTTCTTTAGACTTAAAATAAACAAAATAGCCAAATCTTCAATATGTTATATAAACATATTTAGTGGGAAACACTGATTTGTTCTTGTTTTAGACATCTCTCTCTACCCTTACTCAAATTTCTTACATTTCAACTTGGAACAGAAATTCTCATTTGAAAATCTATATTTTTTTCTCTTTCGAACTAATATTTTATTATTAGTTGCTTCACTCTTTATCATCCAACAATAATAAACAAATTATAATTTATGTTAGAATAAAATTGATAAAGAGTGCAATTCATTATAAATAGCAAACATTCATGAAAACAATTATAAATAATAAATATTCAAATGAGAATTATTATTTTCAAGACATGAAGAAAGGATATTTAAGCAAGGATCTATAGAGCGAAAAATCAAAAAAATAAGTAAATACTCACATGTTCCAACTAAACATACTTGAAGGGTATGTTGTGGAGTTAATATTATTATTTTTTTTAAGGTTTTCATTTGACGACAAGCTTTCTTACTGTTGCTTCTCTAAAACAGCTTTTTTTAGTCTAAAAACTTTTATTTTGTGAACTAAAAAAGCTATTTAAGAAGCAGTAAAAAAGCATCTCGAAACGAAGGCCGTAGAGGATTCGTTTGGTAACAGCTTTATTAATGGGCTTTCTAAAAAGTGTTTTAGTAAAAGAAAATTCTTGAAAATAAAATTTTTTAACTTAAAAAGCGTCGTTTTTAGGAAAGTAATGAAAAAGAATCAAATGAAACCTAAAATCTTTATGAAATCCAAAGTTGTTTAAAGAAGCAATTCGGCATATGAGAACTGATTAATGCTCCATAAACAGTTTGAGCACAAAATGCAAATTTCATCTTTTGGAGCCAGTGACTAATTCAACCTTGAGCTAAATGCTCAGTCATTTTTTTTTCTAAAGAAGATGCCTCTATCAACAATTGCGTCTTAGCACTTTTTTTCGAAAGCAGTAAAAAAAATTATGCAAACGAAACATTTAGAGGTGCAAAGGTATAGATCTTTCATGCTTGAACCATTTTTGCTCAGAGAAAGATAAATGTATATTATTTTATATTGGTCTATACATCGCACAAGTCATAATACAGAAGTCTTTGTATTTTTTTTTCTTTATTTAAAATAATTTTTTAGTTTTAAATCAAAATAAAAATAAACAAAAAATTTAAAAATAATTATTACATTGGGTTCATTAATCAGACATCAAGACCACTAGTGGGACCATCAAAAGTAAGTGATTTGGGGCTAGAATTAAACAGACAGCTGCAATTAAGTAAATAAATTAACTAAGTTGCCAACAAGAGAATAAAAATAATAATCTACAAGAAAAAGTTAAGCTAGCTACCGACAGTTTGCCTTGAATTCTAAGAAAAATTTTTTTTTTTCAATTTCATACTAAATTATGGCATTTCGCAATCATATTTCGCTCTGCGCGTTAATTTTTTCCCCTCATTGCATTAATTTTTTCTATAACTATCAGTCCCTCTTTATATATTTATAATTTCAATACTTTCATTTTTTGTGATATTGAAACCACTTATATTTAAATAATACTGTTTTAAAATTTAGTGGGTAACATATTTTAAAAAGTAATATTATATAATATAATGGTTTAAAACAAATTAATAACAAATTAGAGAATAAGATATAAATAAAAATTTAATTTGTTAAATCAAATATGCATTCTAATAGAGAGTGTAAATAGCTCACATCCATGCTAAGTGTAAAAATGCTAACAGTGAGAAAAATGATGTAAAGAAAAATACAAAATAACAAAAAAAAACTCTATATATTAACAGTGGAATAAATAATGCATTGAAATTGTATTTGTTCTCTTTTTTTTATTGTTAATAGTTCTTAGGGCATTTAGCAACAAAAAATCTTAGCTTTTAATTTTAAAAAATATATTAGCATAGCATATCAAACAGTAATTCAACTCCAGAATTAAATTTCTATTTCCTAACATTAAAACAGAATATTTTTTGTATATTGTTTATAATCTCTATTTTTTATAGCTAAATAAAAATTAATTGGCATAAACTAACGATATTAAATTAGAAAAATTATAAC
>NW_021319178.1:15084161-15092013 GCF_001605985.2 Dendrobium catenatum | reverse complement strand
ACTTGAAATTCTTTTTAATTATGCATGTGAATTAGAAACTTTTATTGCCAACTTTTGGGTCACCATAACTCTGTTTTTAGCAGACTTATGATCAAAATGAATATTTTGATGCAATGAATCCAATGGCATCAAAAGATTCATATAGTCTTAGACCAAATGAACCTTAATATATTATTGGAAAATTATCTTGATGGGCACGAATCTCGGGGAAAAATCAAGTTGGAAACTTCAAAAATTAAATTCTTGACCATCTAAACTTCGATTTCAGCAAACTTACTGTCAAATTGAACGTCTCGAAAAGACAAATACAATGACGTCAAATTCAACTCAATTCGAGCCCAAATGGTTCCAAATCAAATACCCGAAGCACATTTGGAAGGTTCAAATAAAAATTTTAATTACCAAACGGTTTCCAAACATGGCATGCTTATAGTCAAATCGGGCGCCCAACGAGACGAATCCAACGACCCCAAGATTGTCAAATTCTTATATTAGTAAGATATTCTAATGCCCAGCAAATGATCTTCGATAAAGGGAATCAACATCGACCGTCCATTCAAGGAATTAAGAAGAGAAATCTGCGACCTCTCTTGCCACCAAGCTTCTCCTTGTCCACCTCCCGAAGTTCTACTGAACCACCTCCAGTCATTGGACTTCCATCAAACTTCTGTCCCGACACTGAACTTCCACAGGTCACCGGACTTCCATGCGGCCACCGTTAGATGTCGGACTTCTGCTCGACGCCGAACATCTTCCTGACATCAAACTTTCGTCTGCCGTCGAACTTCCACCTGGCCATCGAAGGATGCTAAACTTTTTCTCAGCCACTGACTGTTGTCAGATTTTTCTGTTGGCTATCGATTGTCGTAAAACTTTTGTAAGACCTCCACCCAACACATAATTATCTTCGGAACATTGCTCGGCCACCTACTCACGTTGGGCTTCTACCCAGCCATTAACGTCGGACTTCGACCTAGCTTCCAATTATTGTTAGACTTCCACCCAACAATGGTCCATTTGACATATGTCGCCAAACTACGGTCTTTTCTATAATAGCCTAAACTCTTAACTATCGAGATATTATCTACTTTGGCCTAAGAGCCTCACGATTTTGTGCTATTGGTGTAACTTCTCAATAGGTCACTCATCACAAAATTACTTTGGGATGAGCATGCTTAACTGCGGATAAATTATGGAGACTGTATGGTAGCCATTATAGTCTAGTTTTGTAATATTGAGATTTTTTTAGGAAATGGAAATCTAATTTGATTTTACTACATATTTTTGCATTTGATATTATTTTGTGTATTAATTAGTTGAGTTAGTATAAGGCTCAGATTGATTGTTTAAAAAAGTGAGTCACTTATTTTTGGGTAGTGAGAGTTATATATTTCAAGAAGTTAGAGGTGTTTTGTCATGTTTAATTTTCTCTAAGAAAGCTGATAAATTATGGAGAAGGAGTTGCTTGGTATTTTTGGCATCAATTAATGGTAGGAGTAAAGATTTTGATTCTTTTTATGATATTTTAGTAGTATAAGAATTTATTGATGTGTTTCCAGAGGAACAGTTTGCCTCCAAATAGAGACATAGAGTTTTGTATTAATTTATTTTTTGGTACAACCCGAATTCCCAATACTTTTTATAGGATGGCACCTAAGAAACTTTTGGAGTTTATGGAAAAACTTTAGGAGTTTTTGGTTAGAGGTTTTTTCCATCCTAGTATGTCTCCATGGGGAGCACCTATATTATTTATAAAAAGAAAGGATTATACCTTATTTATGTGTATTAGCTAAAAAGATTTGAATAAGGTAACTATCAAAAATAAGTATCCTTTACTTAGGATTGATGACTTGTTTGATCGGCAGGCTAGATGTTCACTATTTTTTAAGATTAATCTGCAATCTAGCTATCATAAGTTGAAGGTAAGAGAAGAGGATGTGTCAATGACTGCATTTAGCACAAGGTATGAGTAATAAGAAATTTTATTCATGACATTTAAAGTAACTAATGTGCCAGCAATCTTCGTGGATTAAATGAAAAGGGTTTTAAGAAATATCTAGATCAGTTTGTGTAGTCTTTATAGAAGAAAATTTGAATTATTCCAAATTGAAGTTGGAGCAAGGATCACACTTAAGGACTAATCTAGTGATTTTGAGTTAACATCATATGCTAAGTTCTTAAAGTGTGATTTTTGGTTAAGTAGTATTTAATTTCTAAGGCATATTATTAGTAGTACAGGTATTTCAGTGTACCTCTAGAAGGTTCTAGCTATTTTGATTGACCAAGGCCAACTATAATTCTTAGGCTTGGCTAATTATCATTAAAAGTTATTTAGGGATTTTTTTTATATTTGTTTGCCTTTACTGAGGCTGATTCAGAAGTCAGTAGTTTCATATGGACTCTGATATTTGAGGAGAGCTTTGAGATATTGAATAATCATTTAACTTCAACTCTGATTCTTATTATTACTTCAAGTATAGATGGTTTTCAGGTTTTTAGTTTTGCTTCACTAAAAGGATTAGGATTCGTGCTGATGCAGCATGATAATATTATTGCATATGCATCTCAGTAATTAAAATAACAAGAGAAGAATTACCTGACACATGATATGGAGTTAGTTGTTGTTATATTTGCTTTGAATATTTAGAGATATTACTTGTATATAGCCAAATACGAGATCATTATTGATCATTAGAGTTTGAAGTATATTTTTACTTAGAATGATTTAAATTTAATATAGATAAGATAGTTAGAATTGATCAAGGATTATGATTTAACTATTTAGTATCAGCCTAAAAAGGAGAATGTTATGGCATATGCTTTAAGTAGGAAGTCATCAAGCAATTCTCTTTCATCTCTTACTTTTGTAGAATTCCATTTTCAAACTAAAGGTAGCATCAATTGATATAGATCTAGATTTATTAGCTCAGATTATTATTCAGACTATTTTATTAGAAAGAATTTAGGAACCTTCGAGGTCAAATATAAAATATCATAAACGGATTAATCTTATCAAAACTGGTAAGAGGACTGAATTATGAGTATATGATTCTAGTGTTATTTTTTGCAAGAATAGTTATAGGTTTCTTTTATTGGTGGGTTGAGAGCTGAGATTATATATGAAGCACACTATTTAGGCTACACTATTCATGCAGGTAGTAGAAAAATGTATGAATATTTGAAAGGTATGTTCTAGTGGCCTGAATTATAGAATGATATGATAGAGTTTATATCAATATGTGAGGCTTATTAGTTAGTGAAGGAAAAGCATCAGCCTATATATATAAGTAAACATAACATAAAAACATGAATAGAAATATGAACAGATAAACAAACATGCATTTTATTGGAAGTAAAAAGACATGACATTTAAATAAGAAGGCATACTAACTAAAGTAGACAAAAAACTTCTCCCCCTTTTAACATCACCAAAAAGAGGAGTACCAAAAAAGCTTAGAAAAACATAAATTCGTGACATAGTCAATAAGGAGGATCCTGGTCAGCTGGTGGTGGAGGTGACTGAAAGAAGTTATGGATGGACGTAAACTATTGATTAGTTGAAGAAAATCTTTCCCCAAACTATCAAATGTCATCCTCATGATGTTGGTGTTGTTCTTAGATGTGAGAGTCAAGTTGGGTTTGGAGTTGGTCGAGTCATTCAATTATATCATCATGACGATAAGCAGGTGCAGATCCTAGGACAAAAAACTTATAGTATGCTTCCTCATCCTTAAAGGACAAAAAACGGTCATCGTGGAGATGAGAGGAAGAAGCGCTTCGTAGGATGAGTTAGTCGTGTTTTCTTGAGCTTGTCATCGAGTAAGAACAAGTGAGAGCGAGTGTAGTGAGAAGAGGTTGAGTGAAATGAGCTTAGTTCCTCTCTATTTTATAGAAATTTTGACTGATTGTACTTTATGATAGAGTATCATACAGTACAATTAGGCACTTATTTCATCTGTATGAATTGTTGGGAAAAGGTGGTCAACTCATACAGTACGATCAGTATCATATAGTACGATCTGAAGGAATTGCGTTCATCCCAAGGAGTCATCAGTATAACCTTTGATAAAAGTGTTCGTACAATACAAATGGGTGTTCATATAGTATGAAGTTAAATTATATCATACCGACTGAGTTTAATTCATCCCAATCCATTTATATACATGGATTGTACAATATGAAATAGAGATGTCATACAATACGACATGCAATTATATCATACCAAACGACTTGAATGCACAACCATGTGTATTGTGCAGTACGAAGAGAATTGTACAATATGATATACATATTAGAAATTGAATCTGGACCATTGGTTTATTAGAAGGCTATGATATGTGCAGCTTAGATATATCATACATTACAAAAATAAATCGTACATTATAATGGTAAAATAAATTTATTAGTTTTGGAGTTCAATGAGGTGAGTGTGTGATGATCAAGAAACACCTTAGACCTTTTTTTTTTTTTGGATCATGAATGAATGTCTATTAAACAAAATCTTGTCCTAAAAATGTTAAAGGTGTCATAGGCTAGTAGTTTCATGAATATATCTGTCAATCGATCTCCTGTAGCTATATGATGCAATTCTATATCTTCTTTAGCTACATGATCTCTTATAAAGTGATGTCTAATATTTATGTGTTTCATTCGGGAGTGTTGAATTGGATTTTTAGATATGCAAATTGCACTCGTGTTCTCAAACATAATTGGGATGGTTCCTACGGGAAATCCAAGGTTTAGAAGTTGTTGTTTCAACCATAGCACTTGTGCAACACAACTTCCTACTACTATATATTCTACCTCAGCCGTCAAGAGGGCTACCAAATTTTTTTCCTACTGGACCAGGAAACTAAGGATTGTCCTATGAATTGACAGGTTCCGTATGTGCTTTTCCTATCTACCCTACATCTTGCAAAGTCAAAATTTGAGTACCCTAAGATTTTAAAGGAGGAACTGTGCCTAGGATAATAAATTCCTAAGTTCGAGGTGCCTAGTAGATATCTAAGGATTCTCTTAACCGCAGTTAAGTGAGACTCTTTAGGATCACCTTGAAATAAAGCACAAAGGCACACACTAAATATTATGTCCGGTCTACTAGCAGTTCAAAATAGGAGAGATCTGATTATTCCTCTATATTTTTTCTGGTCTATTGATTTTCCCTCCGGGTCTTTCTCTAATTGAATCATAGAACTCATTGAAGTGTTCATGGGCTTAGCACTATCCATTTCATATTTTTTTAGAATATCCTTAATATATTTAGTTTGGCTAAGAAATATTCTATTTTCCATTTATATTATACTAAACCAAGAAAATAATTTAGCTCTTCTACATCATTATGCCTTTGACTTATCCCTTGATCGTAGGCAATGAGTGACCCAAGAAAATTATCAATTGGGTAAACATTTAAATCTTTGAACTCAATAATTGTCATTATTTTAGCATCATAAGAACTTGGTAAGAATCTCAATATCATATTGACTTTTTAAGAATTAGAAATTTTTCTACCTGGTGCATGTAAAGATGTCACTATTTTGGGTGAACCTACTATACATATTAGATATAATTTTGCTAGGTTTCATACGAAAGAGTTTATAATCATACAATAAAATGTTTAATCAAAATTATTTAACCTCACTAGTTCCTTAGTACATGATACACAGTCTATTCCAGGTCTGCTTACCAGTAGTATAGGTAGACTCTCTCATGTAGTCTTCTGATTTTAATGCACAAGAGAAACAATTAAAGCACTTTGCATTTAATTGTGCTAGATCTCTATCCTCATTGCTCCATTCACTAAACGATATTTGAGTTTTCATGCCATTCAAAAGTTTAAAAGGAGCATTGTAACATTCTTGAACCAACATCCACATATGATAGTTTATAGATTGTAAAAATTTAGACATTCAAATTTTTCAAAAATCAAATGGTATGTTGTCAAACAAGGATGGACGAGTTATAGAATAACCCATCGTAGTATTACGGTTATCAAAATGTGCCATGATCGATTTTTTTAAGGTTTTTTGAAACATAATTTTTGAAACCCGCTCTGATTCCAATTGAAAGAATGAGATGCGCCAAGAGGGGGTGAATTGGAAATTCTTGTAATAAAAAAACAATCCTAAATAGGAGTTCTATTTTTTTTTTTTAAAAAAAAAAAAAAAACTTAACTTGAAGTGAAAGCTAGTTATTAAAATATGATTAAAACATAAGTGGTGAAATTTTAAATCAGACAATAAAGGTCTAAAATAGAATTTTCACCAAGCAGTTATAGTCATTGTAAGATGCAAAAAAGTAAGTAAAGTGTACTAAATAGAAAAAGCACACCAGAAGATTTATAGTGGTTCAGTCACTTGACCTACATCAACTCCTCGGAGTCCTCCACTCTAAAAATTTCACTACTCAAAATTAATAATCCTTCTGCCCCCACAGCAAGACAGAGAAGCCTTTACACAACTTCACTTTCACCTTCCTCGATGTGGCTGAGTACCAACTGCTATGTCACCCTCCCAGTGAAGGCAGCGAACCTTCTCATCTTTCTCCCTCCTAGACATGGCATAGTACCTTTGAGGACACGAATCTTGAAAGCTCTCCCCCTTAGAGAGCTCCCACAATATTTTCTTGGGCCATAGGAGGAGAAAGCGTGCAGCAGGCTCAAAGAAACCGTGTAATCCCTTCACAATATTTCTCCCTCACAAACTCACCTTCTCCTTCCTCGCACAAACACAAAAATCTCATCAAGTAGCTCCCTCTCAAGACTTCCCCTTCTTGTCACGTTCCTCTCTCTTGTTGTTTCAAAAGACAAAGTAGCATATATATATCAGGCTCCAAGGAACCATAAGTTTTTCAATTCAGCCAATTTTGTTTGTACAGTATGATCCAAGATTGTACATTATGATTAATTCAAAATAGCTATCATCATAGTACATAAGAGTACGAATAGGCAATATTTCTGAACTAAATCTTATAGTATGATACAATAATCATCTAGAATGATATGATAAATTTCTTCTATTTATACAGGATGAATGCTAGGACGACCAAAATTCATCTATATTCATCACCTGGTATGATCCAATTCTTACAATATGATCTATTAAATGCTTCAAGTCATCCGTTATGATGTATACATTATCTAGTATGATTAGTTCAATAATTAAGTAATCGTCATGTAGATGTTGAGGATGATCAAAAACAGCCTCGATTCATCATACGGTATGAACCATGTCGAACAGTATGATCACCAATCAGTAATTAAGTCTTGATTTAATCAAGTAATCGTGGGGGTTAATTTAAATAAGTATTTAAATATTCATACTATATAATTGGATCGTACAGTATGATCAATCCAAAATTCAATATTTAAAAACTTAAATTAAGCTGGAAACTAGGTTTCAAATTAAAAGCACATCGCAGAGTATGATGATGATCATATAGTATGACTAGTTCACAGAGAATAGATGTTTAACCACAATAGTTTGTAGAGTACGATTTAAAATTGTGTAGTATGATCTATAGAGAATAATAAATTTTCCCTTTTAAAAAAACTCTCCCCCTGTATGTGTGCATGGTTACTCAGTTTGCATACACTTTTTGTGGCCAGACTTAAGAAAAGAAAAATGAAAATAAAATAAAAATACAAAGTTATAGACTTCACATCCTATTCTACCCAGTCTTGAGTCTTCTATTATCTTGAGCAATATGTAATCTCCTTGAAATGTTAGTACTCACAAATAAGTGAAACATTCAAAATATTCAATGAATAATGATATAACTGAATCGACATTATTTATCATTATCAAAATCTTAAGCTAGGGGTCATGGACTGCAACACTTTTGGGAAGTAGGAATT
>NW_021319178.1:15048356-15084061 GCF_001605985.2 Dendrobium catenatum | reverse complement strand
AGTACGTTCTTCCTCTCGGATCGAAGAACAATTGTATATTATTTTGCTTTGCATCTAGTGGAATACAAGTCTTCACTTGTGTTTTCTCTCAATTTCTCCCTGTTTCTTGCTGCTTTCTCGCTGTGGACAGCAGTTTTACTATTGGTTTTTACTAATTTGGGGATAAGAATACTTGCGACCTAAGTACTTCCTATCACACAGCAACTTAGTTCTATCTTAGAAGGCCACCATATTCATGTCAGAGGAAGAAAAAACCAACAATAAGTTTCATCAATCTATCACCAAAATGTATGACTTATCAGTCGCCTCCAAACCTGCAGGTTCTTGATCCATTGCCATAGTTTAGTATTTGTGTACTAAGGCTTGAGCATTATCTAATAAGGAAACTAAAGCATGACCCTCTGAAAGAACAGAAAAAAAGCTCATCAAAGGATCAGTAATTGACTTATGATCTTGTTAGGAATGTTTAGGTATTAGATTTGACTTATGCTAAGAAAGGTAGAGGTAGAACTAAAAGACTTGGTTAGAAAATATTAGAAATGATATTTCTTTATTAGATTTAAATGAGAATTTGACTTTTAACATGACAAAATGGCAAAAAAGGATTCATGTAGCTGACCCCATGTAGTGGGACAAAGGCTTGATGTTGTTGTTGTTGTAAAGGATCAGTAATTGAAATTCTTCGAAAGACCCGCAGGTTCTTGATACATGTTAAGAACAACATCATGCCTTTATCCCACTACGTGGGTTGAAAGACCTATATATGTCAGAAGAATTAAAAAAAAAACATAAAGCAACTATGTTCTTTGGCATCTTGCTTGTTCAATGACAAGTCAATGCCACTAATTACCATATACCATGAAAGAAGGATAAACTTGGATTAGGCCAATTTCACCTTAACAAATTAGATCTTTATTTTTATAATTCAGCAAGGAAGAAAATATACAAACAGTAGAAAACCTTCACAGAATTTGTTCAGATAATTAATAAATTAAGCAATTTTTGGTGAATAGTTTCGTTTATCTCATGCATTGTTTTTACCTTAATAATATACCACCAGTAGCAAATCAATATGTTTATGCAGTTCCCAGTTTAACAGAAATACATCATGAGAAAGAGACACAACTCCAAAATTAATATGAACTTAGAAATACATCCAGACATGTGCAGAAATGTGCACAAGCACACTGTGTGTGCATGTGTTTGTGCTTTGGAATTTATCCTCCCAAAAGTATATGATAAAATGCTTCTGAAGGACAGCAACAACATTCATCACTGGCTAACCATGTAATAAAAATACAAAATCCATATTTGAAAATTTTGAACATGATAAGATTTATAAACTACTGAATACTACATCAAGGCGCCCACTTAAAGCCAAGCATATATCAAAAGTAAACTTAGGTTTAGTTTGGGACGACTTTCTTACTGCTTCTTAAAGCAGCTTTCTAGTACAAAAATTAAAAAGTAATAAGAAAGCTGTCTCAAACAAAACCTTAGTTGAAGCTCATTTATTAGGTATTACTATTAACTGCTATCATCCCTTCCTGATGAAAAAATCACACCCTCATCTGCACTATATGTTCCTAGGATAAGCACTTGATCCTACAAATATCAAATATAACATAATCCCTGTTAATTCTATGAAACTTTATCATACCTCTTATTTCAGAATGAGAGGACCAAAAAGGCCCTCATCAAGTGTGATGGAAAACATATTTGGATTATTTGAGGACAAAAAATCCAAAAATAACTACCCAATTTGTTATGGAACTAGTCAGACCATAATTTGGTTCGAGCTTAAGAATTCCTTTCCCTTGCACCTTAGCATCAAAAACCTTTATTAAAAACAAGCTAAATTACTGGTTGAAAGATGCCATTACTGTAACTTGAGATTTAGAGTTGATATAGTGGTTTGGAGTTATGGTATATAAGTTCTCAAAATAAGCTTTATTTTTTTGTAATTCTACTAATCTAACTAATACATCAAGATTATAGGCAAACAACAAAGACATCATCAAACTAATAATCTTTAAAAATATGGTTTCAACAATTCACAATAAAGGATATTTATTTTAAAGTATATGCTGATTCCCTTTGAAATAGGGATTACCTTTTTAATCCAGCCCAAACAACAAGCTCTTTATGAAAACTACAAACTTCATTGAATAACATAAGCAATTCATAATAAAGCTTTTTTTTTTTTTTAATTTCAAACCTATGCAAATTCACATCTAAAAAAAAAGATGTGCTACTACTGCTCAAGGTAACTACACCTGCACAATAAGCTAGAAGTTACACTACACTCTTGGGGCTCGTTTGATTTGACTTATTTTTACCTTTTTTGTTTCGAAACGGCATAAATATTTTGTTGTTGTTGTTGTTGTTTGTATGCGGGGCTTCTGCAGGAATGCTTTTTTGGGAACTTCATTTTTCTACTATTTTGAGAAGCTTTTTGATTGCTTCTCCTTTATACTCCTCCATTCCCTCAAACATCATTTTTGAAACTATCTTTTACAAAAGGTACCGGATAACCCAATGAAGCCTTAATCGAATAAATGCAAGCTCTTAGATTCACAGTAGTTTTTTAAAGTCATACAATGATTATTTAAAACAAAGACTCAATTTTCATATAGCAATTAAATCCATGAAATAAGATTGTGATTTCCTTCTGTTTATAAAAGAAGGCTAAAAAGAAGAATTCTCAGTAATTATTATGGATTGGCCTCTTGACTAGCACAAGCACAAACCTTTCATATGAATCAATCAGTAATGGACAAATATACTCAGAAGTTGATAGAAAGATATCCATTTATCTCTTCTCTTTCCCAGAGAAGAAAAATCTTCCACATTAAAAGAAATTTTCACTCCCTTCCGCGGTCCGTTCGTGATTCACGGGGATATGGATCTGATAATCCTAAGGAACTAATTTTCTCATTCATAAACAGGAAGAAATAAATCGATGATCATAATTTCTGCAGCAATAACAGCCCAACGCCAGAGAGGAATCGTAGAACATTTTCCAGATCGATTAACATAGACGAGAAAAGAATCTAATAGTAGACAGAGGCACAGTGGGAGAGAGAAACTACCTATAGATTGGATCGGCATCGCCGGCGCTGGCGTGGAGGCCTCCAACAAGAAATCCGAGAACAAGAAGAAGAAGAAGAAGAGGAAACAACTGACCCGTCATCTCAATCGAGACCAAAAAGATCAGAAAGAAAAGGTACGACTTTGAAAAGGTGGCGGATCGAAGAAGAAGATGGGCCGGCTGCCGCCGCTTCAAGAGGATCGCGCTGCGACTGCGATGCGACTGCGACGAAGGGCGGAGACGACAAGCTCTGAGCTTCTGCGGAATACATGTTAGCATAAGAGAAAAAAAAAAGCCCTTTTTATCGGTGAGAAGTAAGAACCACAACTAAAAAAAGAGTCAATTTTGAAGTCTAGAATGAATGGCTCAATAAGATTGATGAACAAAAAAAAGTGCATTAATGATTAATCCTCAAAATTTTCAAAATGTATCAATCTTAGAAGGAAAAATAACCACACAAAAAAATCTAACTTTTATTTTTTTAAAATAATCTAAAACTAATTATTTATTTCAACCATCTTCTCTCTCATTATATTTACTTTAATTAGATATTCATTTTTTGTTAGCAAGTCTATTAAGATTGGATTTAATTTTTATTTTTTTCATTTATTATAAGAACTTTCAAGTCTTTTGGAAAGTTCTTGGCCCAATTGAATAGATTTTTGTATCTTTTTAGAAAGCTTTAAAAAGTTTTAATAAATTATTTAATTTTAATGGAGAGTAGATCTAACTAAATATTTTGAAGAATTTTCTTATAATAATTTTTAATATTATTAAATTTTTTTGGATCATGGCTAACCATATACTCCAATTTGATCTTATAAAAAGTTATAACTAGCTAAACTCATTTTCTATATTCTAATAAGTTATTTTTTTTTTCAAGTTATTTGCCACTACTTAAAAATCCAACACTTATTTATATTTTCTCCATATAATTACAACATTTATATTTATAATGTAGGTCTCTCATAATAGTATTTCATATGGTATGTTTAAATATTATATGGCATAAATAAATTTTCTTTGCTCATCAATATCGTTATGTGGAGAAGGTTCAAATTCTGAGAATTGACCAACATTCCCTGCACTTCCATATTAGCATTTATTTCCCCCACCAACGAGACCAAACTATCACCATTACTCTGATTTCGAACAGCAAAATCATCGTCAACCCTCAGTACCAGCCCATCTCCCTCGGTAGGAACCGACTCCTGCAAAACAACATTAGAAACCAACCTCCCATTGCAATCCGGCTCCAGAATGTCAACCGAAATACCCTCATTCACCGCCAAATGATCAGTTACGACAGACGAAGGAAAAAAAGGCACAGCATTAGGAGACAATGAAATTTCCGCCTCAACCGCAACCTCATTTTCCACCAGTACAGTATCCTCCATAGATTTATCCAACAAAACACCAACCGTTGGCTTAAAAGTCTGATCTCTATCAGAATCAATAACAGGCACAACCGACTCCAACACATTCGACTCAAGCATAACAGTTTCATTTTGAGCATCAACAACAACAGGTTCCTCCAACACCGGAGCTTCACAACGATTTTTCGCAGTTTTAGATACATTACGATTCGGGTGCAAAATTGGACAAGCATCCTTAGAATGACCTAGAGAACTACAATGATTACAAAAACTGTGAATTTCATCAAATATAACATTCTGAATATACCCAGATCCCACAGATCCCACCCATATCTTCTCCTCATGTTTCTTGGTAACATCCAACTCAACCAATATACGAGCTACCGACGGCCGCGACCCAGATGTCGTCGCCAAGTCGGATTTGAGGGGTCGATCGAAAAGAGAGCCTAAACCAAAGAGTATTCTAGGAGTAAATAAATGGGGCCTAAGAAGAGGGAAAGAGACCCAAATCGGCACAATAGGAGAATCCAACTCAACATCCAAATGGTGAGTCCATTTCACCACTATCATATAACAATTTTGAACAAAATAGGATCTATGGGAAAAAATTCTGCAATAATCAAAATCATTCTCAAGTTTTATCAAAACATTCCGATTATTGAGCACAGTTACTGAAAATTCTCCAATCAACTTTAAACTAAAACAAAATTTCTGAATGGCTTCAACAGAGGGTCTCCGCCTCGGAAAACGCCCAACCAAAGAGAACTCAAAAGGCTTAGCAAGCGACCTAATTTCATCCTCCGAAATAAACAACGCCGGCAAGCCTCGATGGGAAGAAAAATTCAGAGCAGGAAAAGAGGATGACGAAATACCAGAAACCGCATCCTTGAACGAAATAGGAGCCGCTTTTCCGCTCAAGAAACCAGGATCGCGTATACGAGAAGCCGCCATACACGAAACCAAGAGCAAAGATGAAAAAAATCTCTCACCAGACGAAATCGAAGAAGAGGCGGCGGCTGGGATGAAAAAACCCAAGCAGAGCCATTTTGTTTCTATAAATGTTGATGATGGACTTGCTTGTACTTAAGTTATTTGCCACTACTTGAAAATCCAATGTTTATTTATTTTCTCTCCCTATAATTGCAACATTTATATTTATGATGAAGGTCTCTTATAATAGTATTTCATATGGTATATTTAACTATATATAATAGCATAAATAAATTTTCTTTGCTCATCAATGTCATTATGTGGAGAAGGTTCCAATAACATCAAATTATTAAAATTTATTATGGAATGTTGCAAAAGTTCCATATACATTATCGTCCATGTGTTCAAATATGCTCCTACAAATAGTTGTGATTGTGAAGGCACCTCTTTACTCTGCTATTGATGGTCGTGGGAGGCTCTGTGAAGGGAGAGACGACTAAAAATGATTATGTTTGATTACTTTAGAAAGTGGAGAGTTGGTTTAGAGTTTATGGTGGAATAATGAGGGGTTTTACATGTATGGTGGAGGGATAGCCATAACTAGATTAGTTCAGCCTAATTTGAGGCTTTGTTTGTGACGACTTTCTTATTGCTTCTTAAAGCAGCTATTTAGTACAAAAAAATTAATTTTTGTGCTAAAAAGCTGTTTCAATAAGCAGTAAGAAAGTCAACCCAAAGAAGCTTAAGTTAATTTGGTTTAAATCTTTAGCAAATGGGTTTAATATTGATGTGTGTATGGAGGAAAATTTATATGAAAAATAGTGATGATTGAAAGGGAGCTTAATTTATGCCAAGAGCTTCCAAGCAAGATTGGGTGGATTCTAATGGCTTGAATTATGGATGAATGGTTTTGAGAGAAATAGATGGTGTAGAGGAAGATTCTAAAGAGAATTTGAAAAAGATTAAGAAGAATAATAATAAGCATAACAGATAACTAATTAGTCTTAAAGAAGTTGGTCAAGATGGGTCACCAAGCTCTAACCAAAAGAGAACTTTATTAAAAAAAATTTACCATTCAAAAATTAAAATTTTTTATAATACGCCGCAATTATTTATAAAGTTATAATGACTACCATCATTTATAAATAAGAAAAAAAAAATCATAAAAAGAGAGTAAGTGGTCATTAATGAAGGCCAACTACCTTCATGAATACCTCCTACACAAATTCCCTAAGATGAAAATTCAAACATTCAAAATGTTTGAATTTTCATCTTAGGGAATTTTTTAATTAATTTCTTCTTGAATGTTTAAATTCTTCTTGAATGTTTGAATTTTCATCTTAGGGAATTTTAATATAAATATTTAAATTCTAACTTGATTATTTCTTCTTGAATGGACTCTTGTAATGTGCATTGATTGAGCTCTTGCTTTAGCACTTTTTTCATTTTTTGACCTATCATAATTGAACCTTTAGTTTTATTTTTTTTTTATGCAAGAATTTTAACGTATGAATCCAAGAAAAAACATCTATTGACAATTTTGATATTAATATATTGTGTATTCTATTGTAAATAAAAAAATTGAATATAGGGTATTTTGCTTGAAACCCCTCAAGAAAAAATAAATTAAACTATTAAACATTGATATGCCTTCTAGTATAATTGTTAGAATTTCATTAAGAAACTTCAAAGCTAGGTGTGCTCATGCAGTAGTAATTCTGAGATGAGGTGACCTCTTGAGACATTACACCAACGAGAGAAACCCGTGAGGTCATTAGTCCAAAGCAAACAATATCTTGATTGTTCAGAGTTTGGACTGTTACATTTTGACATCCCAAGTCCACCATTGCTTAGCATGTAACAACAATGCTAGTATAAGTCACAACAAATTTGGCTCTCATAAAACCAATCTCAAAGAATTGGATGATGATGATGGCAACAATACACATATCTGCATAAATGTCAATAACAAATCTCAAATTACATATTTAAATTATGAATCATAAATGTAACTTCAAACAGACTGAAGAAAAAAAAAATTAATAACTTCAACCCATACATCCACTTGCAAAATGAACATGGTTGCAATTTACAACATCTAAATACTCTTCTTCTTTCTCCTCTTCTTCTTCTTCTTCTTCTTCTTCTTTCAGAGCTTCACTCCATGAGCAGAATAATCCATTTAGTTTAACTAGCTTCAACTGAAAGGATCTCCAGTTCAGCCCACCAGAGTGGAGAGAGCCTCGGCATCGCCGCTTCGGGGTCGATTCCGATGACTTCTCTGAGTGAACCAGAGACTTCTTTCATTGTTGGTCTGCTCTTGGGATCCTCATGGATACAAGCTTCAGCTACCTTACAAATGATCTGTAGCTCATTGTCTTTTTTTGACATCAGTGAAGGATCAACCAGAGACACAATACTTTTCTCATCCTTGAGGTGTTCCTTAGCCTGAAAAGTGTGATAATATTTCAATCAATGAATGATTAAAATAATTCCTACTAAAATAGTCCATAGATTTTTTTATTTATGTTTACTCAATTTAATCCATAAACTCAACAAATCTGAATTTAATACCGCCTACTTTGTTGTTTATTTCAGCAGAAAATTTCCATGAGAAAATCTTAGACTTTTTAAGGTCAATTTTATTAGCTTGAGCTTGTATTAAGTACTGAAATGGACAATAAAAAGTCCAAAATGCTTTGATGAAAAGCTCCCTTCCACCAATTTTCATTCAAAGAAGTGACAAAGCTCTGATGATATGACCAAATTGACTTTGACTTGGGCTTCATTTGTGACGGCTTTTTTACTACTTATTGAAGCAGCTTTTCTAGTAAAAAATTAAATTTTTTTTACTAGAAAGCTGGTTCAAGAAACAATAAGAAAGCCGTCCCGAACGAAGCCTTAGAGAACTGCAGGACTCAATTAGATGCCCATAACAAGTCTTAGGTACCATTTTGGACATTAACTTCATTTGAATTTTGAACGGAAACAAAAGAATATAAATGATTTCTTACCCAGTCTGAGATAGGTAGGCCATCATCTTCAGAGACTGGCATTCTTCCTGAAATGATTTCCAGTAATAGAATTCCAAAGCTATAAACATTGCTCTCAGGATGAGTGGTCGTCGCCGCCGTCGAACTTTCTTTGTTATTATTTCCTTTTCCAATTGGCTCACTAAAGATGCTGAGGTCGGCTATCTGTACAAGAAGAGCTGTAGTATTACTTCCTTGCATGTAGCAGAAAGTACAGCAATGGAGCTTACCTTTGCAGCATAATCAGCAGTTATGAAAATACAACTGGACTGCAGAATAGGGTGCACTACTGCTGGCTTGAGATCATGCATATGTTGAAGACAGTAAGCAACGCCCATTATAATCCTCATTCTGGTGCTCCAGTCTAGATGCCCAAACTCTTTCACTGAAAGATTTAACGGTCGAAGAATTAAAAAAAAAAAAATTAGACCGTTAGAGTTATATTATTCTTCTAGGATTAAATGTTTATAATCAGGTTTAAATATATTATTATTTCTAACACACCATGAAGGTGCTCAAAAAGTGTCCCATTTGATGTGTACTCAAACACCATCATCCTCATAAAAGGATCATCTTCCTGGCAATAACCGAGAAGGTTGACAAAATTCTTGTGATTTATTTTTGAGATTGTGTCCATCTACAATTAAAAGGGCAGGAAATATGTTAAGAATTTCACCACAAGACTGAAATAATGAACTGGAAGTTAAGAAGGTAATATATTACAAAAATACCAATTATGCAAAACCTTATTTCTGAATTGAGATTCTGATCTTTCAGACCAATCAAATAGAGATGTAGCTTTTGTAGAAGCCACTGCTATTTCAACTCCACTTGACAATATCCCCTTAAACACTGTGCAATTTGGATAACTGATGATGATGTTGCTAAAATCCTCGCAAGCAGCTTCTAGCTCTGCTCGGTTTAGCTTTGGTAGGCCTGAAAATAATCAAAATAAAACTAAGTTATTATAATTTTAAATTTAGATATGCCCAGTTAAATAACAAAAGATATGCGAGGTATTGATCTAGTTTTAGTATATGTTATTTCTGCTGGTTACCACAACAATGTAAATCTCAATAAATAGAAATCTTATGAGATGTATTGTTTGGAGAAAATTTTAAGAAAGTTTTAGGTAGGGGTGTCAATTTCGGGTCACGGGTCGAACCCGGAACTGACCCGGCACTATTCAGGTCAACCCGAACCCGACCTGTTTTTGCATACGGGTCAGTTTTGCGGACCTGAACCCGACCCGTTACGGGTTCGACAGCGGCATGCGACACGTGTTTCGGGTTCGACAGCGCCCGGCAGCAACGTAGGCAGCCGGCGTTCGGCAACAACAGCCAGCAGCGGGCAGTGGCGATGCGCGGCGCGGTGGACTTGACCGCGGGACGCGGGTCTGTGAGTAGTCCGTGACAACGGCTGGGCCTGGCAGATGCAAGTCACGGGGCACTGGCGTTTAGCGCACTGCCGCACTGGGCAGCACCGCAGCGGCTGGATCGCGCGTCACGCGTGGCACTGTTGGACAGCGGGTGGATGCATGCGGGCAGAACGACGCAGGCAGAGCGGGCAGATTGGGCAGACGGGTCATTCCGGGTCATTTCCGGGTTCCTGGGTCAACCCGAACCTGACCCGTTTTTTGAAACGGCTCGAAAACTGCAACTCGAACCCGACCCGATTCGGTTCGGGTCAACCCAAACCCGAAATTTTTGGGTCAGGTTCGGGTTGGGTCAAATATTTACACCCCTAGCTTTAGGATAGATTTTCCTTCTCAAAATTTCTGTCTCTCTCTCCTCCCTCTTCCTCTCTCTATCTCTTGTAAGAAGCACTCAAAAAAGCTCAAGAACTTTACTAAGAATCTTAACAAGATACAAGAGCAATATACTTGTTTAAAGTTCTAATAACTAGAGAAAACTAGTAAAATGCACCAAAAAGAAAGAGTAAAAGACATTAAACCTGTTATAAGTGCATTTCGTAGTGGACCACTTAGCCCAGTCCTCCAAGTATGTATTGTAGTTGCATTTCTTCGATAAACCACAACCAACGCCATAATTATAAGAAGAATTAAGGCGGTTATTGGGATCACCACTGAAAAAATCCATTTTGGCCAGCGTTTACTAGCAGTAGCAGATTTATTTCCTTTCTTCACCAATTTATCAGGTTGAACAGGAACTGAGGAAGGATCAACTGATGGTTTAGGTCTTCTACTATGAGTTCCATTTGGATTTAGTATTGCCGCAAAAAAGCCACTTCCATGAGATGGAACAGAAACAGTACGTGGAGGGGCACTACTTGCCAGAGCAGAAGGAGCAGAAGGTAGATTCTTTGCTTCTTGAGGCAGATGATGTCGAACCATATGTAAATCATGCACCGATTGCGATATATATGAGGTAGCTGTTGCTGTAGGAGAATGTTTAGCTTTATCAGTATAAAAATTTGACTTTCTTAAAACTGTATTTTTCATGAGCATAAAGAATACTCACTTAAAAAGTTGTTTCCAATTTTGTCCCCATGCCGATGAGAATATTTGTTTTTGAGCTTTGACCTTCATTTGATAAAAAAAAAGAGCAACATCTTGAGAAAAGCGCAAATAGAAAGTTCGGGCTAACTGATTATCAAAGAAAAGTCTCAATTGTACAAGCCCTCTAAATTATTTCTAATTCTTGACAACATCCCTGATTCCGCCAGATAAGAAGTAGAGTGCCTTTTTCTTGACAATTAATGGATGACTTCTAGTACCTTCAGGAATCTGACACACTCTCACTATAAACAGTACACTATTTTCCTAAATGTTTTTTAAGCCTATTGTCCTTACCCATGGTAAATTCTGGAGAAAATTTTCACCAAAAAGGCTGGTGCTTCCAGAGAGTTTGTGATCAATATTGATACTGCCATGATTGGAAAATATTTAATGAGATTCCTATTATCAGATAGGCTGGAAGGTAACTGAATATGTTATGACATCTATAATGAGAGGGTTACTGTGATATCATTGGATTAGAAGGATATTCATGGCACAATAGAACAAAAATGTAATTAAAATGGAAGCTTGTAAAACTTCATTAACAGTTCAACTACTCAGACACACCATATGTTGCCTCGTATCTAAGCTTTGGATCAACTTACCCAATTAAAACCAACTAAACACACAAACAACCAAAAAGAATTTTTGTTTCTCTCTCTCATTCTCTCTTTTGTTCTCGTGCAGCTACATGAACACGCGTATACAATTGTCCATGTGCGTTTTTAGGTGGGTGGGACTGAGGATTTGTAGGTGCAGTGTCTTGTAAAAGTGGCAAGAATCATGCCTGAACCCACATCTGAGAAGGCCTTCGAAATTATCTGCTAAAAGAACTTGGGAACATGATCAAGAGACCGATGGTTACATGAACCAAACATCAAGAAAATTTCAGTTAAATGGGATTACAAGAAAACCGGACCTGCGATTTTGGAAACCTGTCTGCCAAATGCTGAAGCAAACACATTATCAACCAAAACACGAAGGGCATCTCCAACCGAACACCCCATTTTTCACTCTAAAATGCCGTAAAACTTCAAAATGTGGTAGTTCATCTCCAATGGAACTCCATTTTTCTTTTTCGCGTGCTTCTTTTGTGAAGGTAATCATCTCTCTCCTATTTCGCGCTCTTCCTGTGAAGCTAAGCAGAGGTGCGAAGGTAATCGCTTTTCTTGGCGTAGGTGAACAGCCCGATACCAATATTGACGTCGCACTGTTCACCTATCGATTTTTGGGCTTGAGATTTAGAGTTTGAATGTGGTGATTCGCAGAATGCATACAATGGTATGTAGTTCGGTTGGCGATGATCTTAGTACACAAGGTAACAATGAGCACTTACGTACGAACATATGACTTGTATACTTACATATGCATACAAAAAAAATAATTAGTACTTATATATCAATATTTCATTTACTTGAGTACATAACAAAAAAGAACTATATGCTTCCAGCAAGTGAATCTCTAATACTAATGGACCAATGTGGTGGCAGCACAAGTAGTTTTGCTATAGATTTCAAAGTAAAAAAGGCAGTGTTTTATTATTGAATTTTATAGCAGTAGGAAAGAAATAAACCCATCATACAAAACTAAAATGTTTAACCTGGTAGAAAAAAGCAAATAGTAGTTCAAATTCCACCTATGTTAATTGTCCAAATTTGAATTTTAAGGCTAATGAAGGATTGACAAATTGATGCATAATTTTCCTTCAGTTTCTAATGGCTTTTCACGTATTAAAAATACATAAATGTTGAAAGTAAAAAATCATTCAGCAGGGCAAACATGAATAAAAAGTTACCGTTGCTCAAAATTTCTGTTCACACAATTATCTTCCCCAGGAACATCACAGGTGTTGACCTCGATTTTGCCCAGACATGGGCATGATAGGTTGAGTTGACCAAGTCAACCTCTGACTTGGTCAACCCAAGTCTTAATGGGTCAAAATTGATTGGAAAATCATGTCAGACTTCTCCATCCCAGAATGAGTGCCACCTTCAAATTTGTTTTCACAAAGCAAACTGCAAGACATATAGAAGGACTTCGATAAGTATTTATGGCTATATGAACAGAAATAAAAATTGCTGTTCAATTAGCCGAAAATGACAGAATTTGTGATTATCTACTAACAGGCACTTCAGTGATGGTAAATCTCCAATCTTCAATGGAATTGAACCGCTCAAATTATTACTCCTCAAATCCAAGAACTCCAGCATTAAAAGCCGTCCAAACTCCTTAGGAATTGCTCCAGTAAATTTGTTAGCAGATAGCACACTGCATATGAAAGAGCTACGTAAAATCTACGCAATAGCTAATATGCTACAAATCGCAAGTCATTCAGCACCGCAGTGCAAAACATTTTAAAAAAACAAGAAGAAAAAGAAGCTTGCAATATGTATCATCCTGCATGAAGAAGATGATTGGCGCATGATTGATTGTATTGGGGGAAACAAAAAAAAAAAAAAAAATTGCACAATGAAGATGCAAACAAACTCCAAACATAAATCAACCTAGATATCTGCAAACATTAAGATTTTTAAATCATTTAGTGCTCCGAGCTAATCTGACCAAATCACAAAAAGAAGCTTTAAAAAGCACCTAGGCCTAATACAATCCATTGGTGGAAAAAACTTGTGATACACAATTCTATCTAGATCCTCCTTTGTTGATAGTTTGTCTAACTACTGGATAAGGTGGGAAGGACATGAAAAAAATTGGAGATTATCGATTTTCTTTGTGGAATAACCATTAATCAAAACATCAAAAGAAAGTTTAATGAAGGATGTCACTCAACAATTAAGTGTAAGATTAAAAAAAGGGTGTATAAACCACTTAGTTAAATAATCTAAGGACGATAACATATATTTCTGAAAAAAAAAAAAACGAATAAATACACTAAAGAGAAACTTTCTCAACCAAATGCACACGCTTAGAAGACTATGAATTGCCACTAAATTAGAAACCTCACAAACAAACTTAAAATATAGATGCCAAAAACAGGAGGGTAAAAATTTCTTACAGTGCTTTCAAGTGACCAAGTTTTTCAATCTCTGGTGTCAATGTCCCTCCTAATTTCAGCCCTTTAAGGTTCCTGTAGATGGATATAGTAAGAATGCATAAGGGAAGTGTGTTAGTTTAAGGCACATCAAAATGGGGGTAAATTGAGTGTATAATTTTCACATTTTAGAATTTCCTTCCATAATTCAACCAATTTAATCCACACAATAATACTAAGAGATGCAATGCACAATGGAACAAGTAAATTATATATTATGCAGGATAAAAAGCAACAAGTTAAACAAAACACGATATAATACAATATGTATGAAAGTGAACTGCATGATAAAGTAATATTATACACAATAAAAATAATAAGACACTCAGTTAAATAATCATACAGGCTTGTACTCAAGTAAAATAACTTATAAGTGTAACAACACTAACATGCAATATTATGTAAATGATTAAGCAAATTGCGTATAAGATTTGAATCAAGCAAGCTCAATATAAATAAACTAGCACTATTACATAACCTTGTGAACTATTGATTCAATTAATCACTAAGGCTCAACAACAAGCATCCACACAATAAAGATAAATGTTTATAAATAAATCTATGTTTACGAGAAAATAATTAACTTGTTAAGCACAAACATGACATATTTTGTACTTTAGCACACAATAAAGATAAATGTTTATAAATAAATCTATGTTTACGAGAGAATAATTAGCTTGTTAAGCACAAACATGAAATATTTTGTACTTTAGCATTAGAAATACTAAAAACATAGGACGTCGCTGCATAAAATGAGCAGTTCCTTGCCCCTCGCTTCTCTTAGAAGACCGTCAAGAGCAGCTCCTTGTCCGAGTCATCTTCCCCCATGATCACTCCTTGCCTTGTCAGATTTGGGATATCATTGGCAACCTCTATATTTTCCGAGTAATCATTGGGATGAAAATGGATTCTGATATTAAAAAAAAGCTATTAAATTTTCAGAAGAAGTATAACATACAGTGCATCAAGGGTTTAATAAATTGTCACTATTATTAGAGTGAGATTTAGTGAATGCTAATTGTGCAATGCCACAAGCGCATTGCAAGATTTCTATAAAATTTTAGGCTTTAGAATTAATAGTGGAAATCAACTACATGCAAAATTAATTTGGAGTAGTGATGAATGTGTGAAGTAAGCAGAAGTGAACGAAGTGCTTAGTAGGAGGCTTGTCTTTCATAGAAGTTGAAGATCAAATGCATTACAAGTTCCAAAGAAGAGAAGAGATACATATAAATCCCTGGTTCCTTATATCTGGAAAGGAACTTCAGAATCACAGGCTCAAGGAAAGTTCATATACCGTACCATTAAATAAGCTTAACATTTCAATTTATGCAAGCTGATTTTTCCATGGAAATTCCTCAAATACCTCTTAGGCAAATTGCATAGGAAAAGGAAAATGAACTTACAAAATCTCAACTCTGCCATCAACACATTGGATACCATTCCATTTGCATGGATCATCATCTCTAGGATCCCAGTTCTGTAAGGCTTCAAATGGATCACTATCCACTTTAGATCGAAACGTCATTAGCGAAAACCCTTCATTCCCATCCAGGAAACAAACATCCAAAAAAAAAAATCAGCAACAAAGACAGCATAAATAATTTTCACAATTAGAAGCAATATTTCTACCTTCGGGATTTAGTAAGAAGGATACATGAAAGTGCAGCTGAAAGGTCAGGAAACCAAATGCTACTCTGTGCAGCTGAAGCCCAAATAGATTCCATCCGACCCACATCTCCTTCTATAAAACCAATCCAAGCCCAGAAATTTCAATCCAAGCGCCAGTTTTTCCTATTCAAATCCTCACCACTTTGATTCGTTCAAAGAAGGATAAACCTCATCTTTCAGATAACAAGCCTCAACTCCTCCCTCTCCCTCTCTAATCATGAAACTCAAAGGAAGCGCCTTTGATAGCCAATAGTGTTCCCGATCCACGAACAAAGTTGAACGATAACAAATGTCTTCTAGAATGAAACAGACCGAGATGAAGTGAATGGTAGTGAAGCGAGAGAGCTATCGGAGGTGAATTTAGTAGATAGGTGGATATATAACTCTCAAAATATAAGAATCGACCCCAAGCGTCGGATTTGGCACGCCATCTGTTACCATTTGTGTTGTCTCTCTATTGAATGGGACGACAAAGGAAAAAAAAACCAGGATTGTGGCAGGCTGAGATGGTTTTCCTGAGCTGTCACGTTGTAGAGACTTGTCTAGTGGGCGTGGTAGGCTTGCTGTGAGCGTCGGGGTCGGGTGTGGTCCCGCCAACCTTCTCTATCTATCTCTCTCGGAATTCGTCGTTATTGCATTTATCATGTCTGACAAAAAGAGGTCTCCAAATATCAAATAGCCGCCATCGTCAATCAATATCATTTGAATTGCTTAACTGTGTAACATCCATTGAACAATCAAAGACTCAATCAAGAATTCTCCAACCCAGTCGAGTTCCACCATTTCTTCCTCCATTACTAACTTGATCACTTTCTGAGTCCCAAAAAATTTCATCTTTTGGTACTAACACATCTCCATACACCATTGTTAGATTCAATCCCTCTATTGATGTCACATAACTACATTGAGTATCGAGCAACGATCGACTCGTATTCTTTCTCTGCACATAAATTATGGTCTAAATTCTAAGAATGTTCATTTATTGTACCTACTCCATGAGTGGATGGAAAGTTGTCTTTGTGCAATCAGGATAGGTGTACTATATGGTCGTCAACCTACCTGTATGTGCTAACCAAGTTTGTGAAAATCTGATAGGACAATGAACCGGAAGTAAGAGAGGTTCATTATTTGATCGGTATGATCCGTCAAACCAAGGTCGAATCGGATGACATTAAAATAATAATATTATTAAAAATTAATAAAATTAATATAATAAATAAATTATGAAGTTTAAATTCTTAGAATTATATAAATTACGGAGTTTAAATCTTAGAATTAAGAGGTTTAAGATTAGACTATCATAATTATTATATTAATTTTATTAATTTTTAATAATATTATTATTTTAATATCATCTGATTCAACCTTGGTTCGACGGATAAAATCTATCAAATAACGAACCTCTCTTACTTCCAGTTCATTGTCCGGTCCGATTTTCACAAACTTGGTTGACACATACAGGCAGGTTAATGACCATATAGTCCACCTATCATGATTGCACAAAGGTAACTTTCCATCCACTCATGGAGTAGGTACAATAAATGAACATTCTTAGACATTAGACCATAATTTATGTGCAGAGAAAGAATATGAGTCGATCGTTGCTCGATATTCAATATAGCAATGTGGCATCAATAGAGTGATTGAATCTAACAATGGTGTATGGAGATGTGTCAGTCCCAAAAGATGAAATTTTTTGAGACTTATGAAGTGATCAAGTCAGTAATGAAAGAAGAAATGATGGAACTCGACTAGGTTGGAGAATTCTTGATCGAGTCTTTGATTGTTTAATGGAAGTTACATGGCTGAGCAATTGAAATGTTATTGATTGACGGTGGCGGCTGTCTGGTATTTGGAGACCTCTTTCAGTCAAACACGATAAAAACGATAACGATGTATTCCGAGAGAAACGGAGATAGAAGGTTGGCGGGACCACGTCCGACCCCGACGCTTACGACAAGCCTATCACGCCCGCTAGACAAGTCTCTATCACGTGACAGCTCAGGAAAACCATTTCTCGATCGCCGACGAACTTTTACCACCTCCGTCCGCCACAATTTTTTTTTCTTTGTCGTCTCATTCATTAAAGAGACGACACAAATGGTAATATATGTCGTGCCAAATCTGAGGCTTATGGTCGATTCTTATATTTTGAGAGTTATATATCCGCCTATCTACTAAATTCACCTCCGATAGTCCTCTCACTTCACTACCATTCACTTCATCTCGGTCTGCTTCGTTCTACAAGACATTTGTTATCGTTCAATTTTGTTCGTGGATTGGGAACGTCATTGGCTATCAATGACGCTTCTTTTGAGTTTCATGAATAGAGAGGAAGAGGGAGGAGTTGAGGCTTGTTATATGAACGATTGTGTTTATCCTTCTTTGAATGAATCGAAGTGGTGGGAATTCACAGAAGAAAAAGAAACATCAATCAATAACTCAAAACTAGCAAGCAACAATGTAACATTCAATTTAAAGGAACCAATTATCCATATTCGATTAACACCATAAATTATACAAACAAAAACAGAGATAAATTTTACGACAAAGATAGAAGAAAAGAAATTTAAAAATACTGACCTAAGATTACCGCCTTATAAATTCGCCTTCTCTCTCTCTCATGGAAGACGATACAGGAGAATGGGCAGATCTAAAGCACGGTTCCAAGCCAGCGAAAACAGCCAAATAGGAAGGAGAGGACAATTTTTTCCTGTTAGAGAGCTGACATCTCTAGAACACTAACGAAATGAACTATTATTGAAGCCGAAATCTCCTAACCTTACGATGATTCCTCTAGTAGAAACACTTTGATCTTATCTTCAAAGAAATCTTTCTTGTGTTTACTTTCTTTTAGGAGCGGAAGAGAGGCGAATGATCCGAGCACCGACGGAGGAGCTGCAGCGGCGGAGAAGGAGCAGAACAGAGGGCGCGAATTCGGGAGTTACCGCACGATTGAAATCAAACGGCTGAAAGATAGCGTCTAAGTTTAACTGGACGGTTCGAGTCCGGTTCACGGTTCGCCGGTTTCACGGTCCGACCGACCTCCGGTTCAAATCCGGTTCCCTGCTTTGCAGTTTTAGTGTTAAAGCGAACGGGCCGGCCGGCCGGCCGGTTACCGATTGAACTGGCAGCCAACAGGTCCTATTCAGTTTTTAACTTTTTATATCGTTGGCAATTTTAATAAATTGTCTCTCAATATAACTAAATTATTAAATAATTAAATTAAATTAAATTAATGAATATAATTATATACTATAATTAAATTATAAGTCTATTATATTTATAAATATCTAATAATTTAATTATAATTAACATTTACATTTAACATAATAATAGTAAATGATATTCTTATAATATACATTATAAAAAATAAAAAAAATAATATAATATTAAATTTATAAATGTATAATAAGAATAATATTTAATATAATATATAAATTTATAATATTAAAATTTTGAATTATTAATTCTTATAATATACATTATAATAAATTTATAATACAAATGAAAAAGACTTTGCACCAAACCAGTCCAAATTCTAGTGGTGTCAATATTTGACATGACCCGAAAACCCGATTCGAACCCGACCCGAAAATTCCATGTTAGGGACAACCCGTTTGTGAAATGGGTATGGTTCAGGTTCAACAAACCGACCCACTTCCAAAATCAAGGTGGGTTCACGTTGACCTGGAAACTCGAAAATGACTCGAAAAAGGGTCCGCTCGCATCCGGTGCCCACCCTGCCCGCGTGGAGTGCTGCGTTGCCTGACACGTTGAGTCTAGTCTCTTCGTGTGAGTCACGTTGCCACTGCTACAGTATAGCATATTCGCGTGGCGTGACCGTGACACCAAGTGAGGTAGGATTTTGAACATGTTATTTTTGAATTTTCAGGTCAACCTGACGTGTATATATATATAATGCCCCCCACGTTGCTCACCACATCACCATCATCTTACGCTTCCTCGTGTCTATAAACATATACTCCTTGTCCTAGTTTGGACTTTGTTTGCATTTTCAAATAAACTTCGAATCATGCTCAAAGATAATTTAAATAAGATTCGAAGGCGGTTTGAGTAAAATATAAAAAATGTTTTAAATAAAATTTTAAAATATTTTAGTATGGTTGAACTAAAGCTTGAATCATTTTTGAAGATGATTCAAGTGGTTGCAATAATGTTAGAGAAAGGTTTAAACAAGATTCAAATATGATTTAACATGGATCAAACATACTTGGAATAAGATTTAATTAAGTTTGAACATTGTTTAATAGGGTTCTAACTTTGTTTTGGAATAGTGTTTGATAAGTCATTAAAATTGATTTGATCGGGCACAAATCCTAATGAGTATTTAAATTGGAAATTTTCAAAATAAAATTCAAGATTATATGAATTCTAAATTCAACAAACTTATCGTCGCATTGAATATATTGATAAAATGAACCTGTTCAACACCAAAAGTACACATTAATCATAGTCCAAATAAGCCTAGATAAAGTACTTAAAGCATTATAGGAAACTTTGAGATATTTATTGGATGATCAAATGATAAACAATTCTCTATCAAAGAATGGTCTATGAACAAGAAAATAAATATGGACCATTTTTTGATAATATTTATGAGGCATACCATTTTCAAAAGCCTATAAATAGGCCTCCACTCTCTACATGTAAAGAACCCTTGTCTTTATACTCTAGATAACTCATAGGGTTAAATAATCTCGAAGCTTGACCTCCATCATCATAACATCATCATCTGACCACCATCGTCTAACCACCGCCATCACATAATCATCGTTGTCGAACCAGTGTCGCTTGACTACCATTATCCAACCACCATTATCAAATAGGTGCTGCCTAACTATAATTATCAGACCACTAACTAGGGGTGTCAATTTCGGGTTTCAGGTCGGGTTCGGGTCAACCCGACCCGTTTTTACAAACGGGTCAATTTTATGGACCCGAACACGGCCCGCTTCGGGTTCGGGTCAACCCGACCCGATTCGATGCAATCGATACGACGCGCGGACACGATCACGCAGTCTGACTTTCCGGCTGCGGGCGCCAGCGAGGCAGCGACAGCGGTGCAGGCGATTCGATGCACGAACTAAGGGGCAGGCTGCGCTGGCGGGCCGGCAGCGACTTGACTCGGGGCCTCGGTTAGGCCGCAGGCGACACGATTCGACGCGAGGCTCGATCTCTCGAGTCTCGAACGGTCCGAGTTCCGACGCTATTCGACGCGCGGACGCGGTCACGTTGCCTGTGGGCAACCGAAGCAACAACGAAGGGCAGACTGGGCAGCGAGGATGGTGGGACGCCGGGGCAAACAGATTTTTCGGGTCATTCCAGGATCAATTCCGGGTTTTCGGGTCAACCCGAACCTGACCCAGTTTTGCAAACGGGTCGATTTTTCAGACCCGAACCCGACCTGCTTCGGGTTTGGGTCAACCCAAACCCGAAATTTTCTGGTCGAGTTTTCGGGTCGGATCCAATATTGACAACCCTACCACTAACTTCATCAAACCATCATGTTCAAATTGTCGCTGCCTAATTTCTATTGTCAAACTACCAATACCTAATCATCGATGTATGCCAATTGCCACCATTGAACTAGCTCCACCTAATCACCACTATTAGGTCATTGCTACCTAACCAACATAGTCAAATCATCCTTACTTGACCACAATCATTTGAATGTCTTGCATTCCATATCCAATCCACAAATATTGTTTACCAACTCTTCACACTCTTGCAATATTTTCATCTTCAAATTAAGGGAGGAGTAAATATTTGTAATTAAGGTTCATATAGTAGAATTATTGAAGATGGGTCAAGCTTTGCGATTCTCATTTTTTAAAATTTACATGTAAAAATTTTAGTATCACTCATACTCATTTCACCTGTCTATTTTTGTGTTGGATCTTTATGCAAAATTGAAACTTAAAACTTTCTCACTCTACTGCTACACATTTTCTAACACGCAATAATATTCAAATAGCAATCAATAAAGTTTTAAGCATGATTAAAACATTCAATCATTAGTGGAATAAGATTTGAATAATATTCACAATTTGTATAATCATTATTAAAAAATGGTTTAAATTATATAATTATACCCTCACTATATCTTTTGAAATTAAATAATTTTATTTTATATGTAGATTATTCCTCTAATCATATCTAGAGAGAGGCATTACACTGCTTTGATTAAATATAATACCGGAGGTGTGATGAAAAATATTAATGACCCCATTATCAATACTAAGAGATTTCCTTCACTCAATTAATATAATAGTTTAAGGGGCCTTCATTTATCTGCTATTATTGAGTATGATTGATGATTATGAGAATTAGGGCTACTCCATTATGTTTTACATTCAGCAAACATATTATTTAGCGTTAGGTTTCGCTTGTGACGGCTTTTTTACTACTTCTTAAAGCAATTTTCTAGTTTAAAAACTAATATTTTTTTTAACGAAAAGACTGATTTAAGAAGTATTAAAAAAATTGTCCCAAACGAAATCTTAATTTATACTAATAACTTAACTAGGATTTGGTGAATGCAGACAAGAAGGAATTTAATAGGATGAGTTGGAGTAGGGCTGTCAAACCCGGGTCACGGGTCGGGTTCGGGTCCAACTCGAAATTGACCCGACACTGTTCAACTCGACCCGAACCCGACCCGTTTTTGCAAACGGGTCGGTTTTCCGAACCCGACCCGATTCAGGTATATTTATTAATTTTTAATTTAATTCAATTTATTTAAATTTAAATCAAATTAAGGTAAGATTTACTTCAATTAATTTAAAATAAATCAGGATTAATTTAATTTGGGCAATAATATTTATAATTTTTTGAAATATCATTTACTTATTTCATAAAAATCCATTAAAACCCTCCTAAATTAATTAAAAACGGGTCAAATCGGGTTGATTTCGGGTTTCCGGGTCAACCCGAACCAGACCCAGTTTTACAAATGGGTCGAAATCCCTAACCCGGACCCTAAATTTTTGGGTCAGGTTCGAGTCGGGTTTTCAGGTCGGGTCAAATATTGACACCCCTAAGTTGGAGTAAGCAATTGATAATTATTTTGGTAGATATAACAAACTTTAAAGAATTATATTTATATCACAATCATATATTTTGCAACCAAATATTTGTTGCACATTTTCTTTATTTGATCATTTAAATAAAGTAATTTATAAGACTGAAGGAAGATATAGCCCTTCCTCTCTCTCTCTCATATCCATATCCAAAAAATAGATTTTGGAAAGATAGGCAAACGACACCACTGTGGCGAAAATTAGTGTGGCGCATCGTCTTCCTCGCAGCCTTCGAGAGGTGAAGTGTTTGATTACAGAAGGAAATCACGATCGGTATAATGGAATTCCCAACTCTCTTTCTACCATCTAGAAAGCGGTGAGTCTCTGATTCGTCTTTCCTTACGAATCCGGCGTCTTGAGGAGTTGTTTGCCATTTAGGAGTGAAAGCCAGATGGATTTTGTGGATTAATTTGCACTGTTTACGGGAATAAGTGAAAAAAGTTCTTTTTGTCAGAATTTCCTATTGCGGCGCTATGGTTCCGCAATGTTTTTCCCTAAATCGACCCTTGCTTTTGTGTAATGGAAGGAAGAAGATAATTCAAGCAGAAAAGCTCTTGCCTTTGAGTATGATATCGAGGGAGTTCTCATCTTATTTTACTCTTTCTTTCCGTTATCCTCCAGCGTTCTCTCTATCAGGTCTCAATCGATCTGAATCGCGATGCAGTAGGTTAGTTGTTGCAAACATGAGTGGAAATGATAAAGAGAAACAAAGCTCTGCTGGAATCACAGAAAAGCCTCGGCCAAGGAGGAGGTTTTCTATGAGATTGCGCTTAATTTCGGCTAAGCTAAGGAGGTTATCAATTCGAAGTTTAATCGAGGATACAGTATTCGTGCTTAGGAAGAATTCTAGGAATTTTACTCTCTCCATGGTGATATCTTTTGCCATGGGGTTCTGTTTCCTGCTCCTGAAATTTACAACAGTTCCAATGTCTAAGGTGGTTCCTTATTCTGATTTGATATCAAATCTTCAAAGTGGAAAGGTTTTGACAGTGCTTTTTGAGGAGGGTTCTCGACGAATTTTTTTCAACACAATGCCTGCTTCACAGGATTCCTCAAAGCCAGAAGAGGAGAGCTCCTCAGTTACAAGTAATTCTAATCCTGCTTCGTCTAGTTCTAGATGGAGTTCTCGTTCTATTCCAAAGTGGCAATATGTTGCCAGAAAGATTGATCATGATGAGAATTTTCTACTTGGTTTGATGAGAGAGACTGGGACTACATATAGTTCTGCTCCGCAATCAGCATTTATGTCAATGAGGAATGTTTTGATCACAATAATATCATTGTGGGTGCCATTGACTCCTTTGATGTGGTTGCTTTATCGTCAAATTTCTTCTGCTAATAGTCCTGCAAAGAAGCGTAGACCCAGTAATCAGACAGTTAGTTTTGATGATGTGGAGGGCGTTGATGCAGCTAAAGAGGAGCTCATGGAGGTCAGTTTTATACTTATTTGATGCCTAGAGCTTTGCATTAACTTGTTTATTTGAGATTGAAGAGTTGAACTTCAACAATTTGGTGAAGTTGTTGAGCATGTTTCAGTGGTTTAATTTGTTGATAGGTTGTAGGGAAAGTCATAATAAAGTTATACAAAGTTGCTTTCACTGAATCATGTGCAAAACTTGTTTCTTCTTGTGGAAATCAGATTACGTACAACACTTATTGTTTCTTGCTAAATTAAGGAGTTATAGTTTTAGGCTTATGATTCTATTTGCAATTATATGGCCATATGTAGGGATGTAAGTACAAGTTTACATAATTGTGTTACTTCAAGCGAGTGTTCAACCATTTATTGCAAGCAATGAAAAGATTTTCACACACCTTTTTTTAGTCTTACATGTGATTTGAGTGGACTACAAGAAAATGAATTTTGTAGGCATTAAGGTATAAATGCGTGTCAAAAAGAAATAGAAGTTATATATATATATATATATAATGGTAATTGAATTGCATAAGAAATAATTTTGAAGTGATCAGGGAGTTCTCATATCAATGAATATCATTTATTCTCTATCTTTTTGTATTGATCATTGGGGTAATTACAAAGGATATTCAATGTCATGTAATTTGATGAATGCTTTTTACAAATGACTGATAGGTGAGATCTCTATCGAAATAAGTGGAATGTTAGAATAGTATAGGAAAATGTTAAAAGATAAAGAGTATAGTATTAGTAAAAAGAAATTGGTTATAAGATATACAATTTAAGTGGGTGAGATTACTAGTTATTCATTAATATTATTAGAAGATAAAGCAATACTTAGGTTTGATGGATTTAATAATTATCATGAATCTATTATACACAAGAATTGTGATATATTTAGGGATATAACTAATTGTATTAATATTGGATAATTAAAATATTGATGAAAAAACTTGTATGGAGGTCAACCTTAAGAGTCTAAAGTTTTCTTTTGAGTAGATCTAAAACCGAATACATGGAGTGTAATTGGGTGATCAAGCCATCTAATGGTGGGATTGTGACATTGGGTGATCTAGTCATTAAAAAGAGTGCACATTTTAGATATCTTAGGTATATTGTTCAAAGTGACGTTGAAATAGATGGGGATATTATTACTAGAATTCAAGTTGGATAGTTGAAGTGGAGGAATGCATCAGGCCTATTGTGTGATAGAAAAATATCTCTTAAACTTAGGGGAAATTTTTATAAGATGGTGGTCAGACCTGCAATGCTTTATGGAGCCGAATGTTGGCCATTAAAAAGAAGCATAAAATTAAATTATGTGTTTCTTTGATGAGGATGCTTAGATGGATGAGTGACTTTATACTTAGAGATAGAATGCAAAACAATTATATACATGAAAAGATTGAAGTAGCTCTAGTGGCAGATAAGCTTAGAGAGAGTTGCCTTAGATGGTTTGGGCTCATAAAACGAACAGCCTTCTAATTACCCTATTAGGAGAGTGGATATATTAGACATACATTTGTTAAAAAAGATAGAGGTAGATATAAAAAGACTTAGTTAGAATGTATTTATAATGACCTTTTTTGTTAGATTTAAATGAGAATTCGACTTGTAGCTGGGCACAATGAAGAAAAATGATTCATATAGTCGACCCCACATGGCGGGTTGAAGGCTTGTTGTTGTTGTTGTTGTAGATTATATTAATTTGAGTGTTGTCAAGCAACAAAATCAATTATAGACAAATTTAGGGTGACAAAAATAAGAATATTGAAATGGATGTGAAAAAGATTAGGATTGAAAAATGAAAGTTGATTATATTAGAGTAATGGGTTCAACATCTTTTGAAATAAGATAATGAAAAATATTCTTATATGATTTGGATAGGTACAATGAAAGATACAAGATGCACCAACAAGGTCGCAAAGTAAAAATTGATGTCGTTGGATTACGAAAAACTTGGATAGGTCGATGGTAACTTGCATAAATGTTGTGCAAAAAGATAACACTTCAGGCAACACTAACAGGGGTAAATGGAGAATGGGGATTCATAAAGCTTATCCAAAGAAGTTGGGATGATGATGATTATCTTCTTAATTCATGAACCAAAGTTCCATGTCAATTTGTATCAAATGCAGCCTGCTGATAATTCTTTCCCCATAGTAGAGAGTAACTGAATGATGTATCTGATTTCAATGCTTTTAATTTCTCATCTTTGAATTTTTAACAAAGGAAAATTGTTTTTTGTAGATAGTTTCCTGCTTACAAGGATCCTTGAATTACAGCAAGTTAGGAGCAAGGTTACTGAGAGGTGTCCTGCTGGTAGGTCCTCCAGGGACTGGAAAGACATTGCTGGCCCGTGCAGTAGCTGGAGAAGCAGGAGTTCCTTTCTTCTCTGTTTCTGCAAGTGAGTTTGTAGAAATGTTTGTTGGAAGGGGAGCGGCGAGAATAAGGGAGCTCTTCAACACAGCAAAAAAATGTGAACCATCTATAATATTTATTGATGAGCTTGATGCAGTAGGAGGAAAGCGTGGTAGAAGTTTTAATGATGAGAGAGATCAAACACTGAATCAGGTTGAGAAATTTGAGCTTCTGCCATGCTTTATAATTCCTTTAAAGGAGCAATATATGGAGAAAAAAATATTTTCTTTGGCTAACTTGATTTATTCATGTCTGGCAGTTGCTTACAGAAATGGATGGGTTTGAGTCAGACATGAAAGTGATTGTTATTGCTGCAACCAATAGGCCTGAAGCTCTAGATCCAGCTTTATGTCGACCTGGTCGTTTCTCAAGGAAGGTGATTGTTGGAGAGCCTGATCTGGAAGGAAGAAAGAAGATATTGGCTGTGCACCTAAGAGTGGTTCCTTTGGAAGAAGAGTCTCTGATGATATGTAATCTTGTTGCATCTCTTACCTCCGGCTTTGTTGGTGCTGATCTAGCCAATATTGTAAATGAAGCTGCCTTGCTTGCTGCTAGAAGAGGTGAGTAACTTTCTCTCAACTGTATTCGTTGTAAGTTCAAGTCTAATAGGCACAGTTTACAGTTCTTACTGGAGCTGTACCAAGCTGCTTGTACTACATTTGATTGCTTAGATTTCAAAGTTCAGACCATTGATATCTTTGTCTGGTAACCTCACTAGTCACTACTTCACCTTATTGTTGGCATACAGCGAGAGGAAGTTTTTTATACTGTTTGCATAACGATTAGGCACCATGTTATAAACCTCTATGAGTTTGGTTTTTCTTTTGACATAAGCTTTGTTTGGGACGGCTTTTTTACTACTTTTTGAAGCAGGTTTTTAGTACAAAATTTTAATTTTTTACTAAAAAGTTGCTTCAAGAAGAGGTAAAGAAGTCATCGCAAACGAAGACATAGAATGTGACTGTTCAGCTTTCGTTGTTTAGGCTCTGGACTAAACATATAACTTTCCCAACTCCATTCTTTGTAATAATTGTGAAGGAACTCGAATTAAAATAACTGATATTCTGTTGCAGGTGGTGAAGTGGTATGTAGAGAAGATTTCTTGTTGGCAATAGAACGGGCAAAGTTTGGAATTAATGAAAATCAGTTAAGTCCTACTGCCATAAAGAAAAGTATCAGTAAGTGGTTTCCATGGATGCCAGCCCTGCTGATGAAGGATGGAACAAGACAGGATGGCCTGCATGGTCTTATGGGCTATCAAACGCTAAGCTGATTATTGTTCTCAGAAACTGATTTCTGCCTCTTCTCTATATAGTCAGATTGGAAGTTTGTGATAATTTAGCCGTTGAACATAACGTTTCATTTTTTTAAATTGATATATTGAAATCATAATTTTCTGTGCAATTTGGACTGATCTGGAAATATGAAGGTTTTTACTCAATTTTTGTGATGAAGAGGAAGAAAATTTATCCTATTGATGTTTCTTTGTTACTATGAGATTGTTTGGTTGGAGGGATTTTGAGTTTTTTGTGTTTTAAATGGATGAATTTTAAGTTTTTGAGCTTTTGATTGAGGGTAAAATCAAATACTACTACAACAACAATAACATCAAGTATTTGTCCCACTACGTGAGGCCGGTTACATGAATCCTTTTTCTCTATTGTGTCATATTAAAAGTCAAATTCTTGTTTAAATCTAATAAAGAAATATCATTTCTAATATTTTATAACCAAGTTTTTTTAGGTCTATCTTTATCTTTCTTAATAAAAGTCAAATATAATACCTCTATTTTTCTAACCGGGTCATTGGAAGATCGACGTTTTATGCGACCAAATCATCTAAGGCGACTCTCTATAATCTTATCTTCCATTGGAGCTACTCCAACCTTTTCACGGATATGTTCATTTCGTATCTTGTCTCTAAGGATAAATCCACTCATTCACCTAAGCATCCTCATCTCTGCCACGGTTAACTTAGTATTATGCTTCTCTTTTAATGACCAACATTCTACATCATAAATCATTGCAGGTCTCACCAGCATCTTATATATTTTTCTCTTAAATTTGAGAACTTTTCTGTCACACAACAAGCTTGATGCATTCCTCCACTTTAACCATCCAATTTGAATTCTATTGATAATATCCCCATCTATTTCAACATCTCTCTGAACAATAGATCCAAGATATCTAAAATCAAAATTACACTCCTAAATCATAAAATTTTTACAGCTAAATCAATTTTTATAATAAATATTCTGATTTTTTATAAAATCAAATGTAAGGTATTTTTTAGGAGCTTTGAATACATGGTTGATTTTTGATATATTTGAATTTTGTTTGGGCAAATTTAAAATACATTTGCATTTGCATGAAGCTCGTATGAAGGTCATAATGCTGCAATGCTGAAGCTTTGCATGTGATTCCATCCTCTGCCTTGAACTCATTGTCATTCTTGCAAAAATAGTGTAAATTTGTCTCCTCCAGCTTTTTTTTACTTTTTATTATAGTAATCTTTAGGTAATTGCCTCCTCTAAAAAATTAAAATGCTATGATTTTTAAGCGATTCCGTCTTAGTAGAATTATACACATTGTGTAGAGAGGTTTTTACAAGGAATTTTAGACAATTTACACCCCTAAAAGTTTTAAAATACTATAATTTTTAGGCAATTTTCCCAACATAATTAAACATATTGTGTATATGTGTTATTGTCAGGGAACAATTAACCAAATACAAAGAGAAATAGTAAATTGAATCCAAAAATATCTTTACAACCAAAATTTGTTCCGGAGCGCCCCCTGGAAACCCCCAAAGGGGCATTGCCCCCTGGACCCCCGACACATTGTGTAGAAGTACGTGTTACCTAATTTTTATTTAAGAATAATTATCATTATATAAGATGCTGATGATATTTTTAAAATGTATTATGTATTCAAGTACAAATAATCATTAGTCACTAAAATGATATGTATACATGAAAAAAATCTCTACATTTTTATTTATAAATTTGCCCCCTTGGACCATAGCAACAAGTTGCATCATGATCTATCAATTCCAAATTTATTGCTCCGAGTTTTTTTTTTTATTAATTTTATGTATTTCATTCAAACACAAAAAAAGAGAATTCTAAGAAATTCAATGCATTTGCGAATCACCGATGCTGGAGAGAAATCACCGAAGCTGGAAATCGGTTCGAGAGAGAGAGAGAGAAAATGCTAAAGAAAGGTTCTTGGAAATCGGTGAACAGGAAGCCTCTTGGCGATATCTCGAATGGCGGAAGGCCATCGAGGGATGGCAAGAAGAAGATTCAGTTGGATCGAGACGACGGCGGCGGCTATTTTGATCGCCTCATTCTGGTTCGATCGACACTCTCCGCTCTCGTTAACCAGGTATTGTGAGTTGAAGCCATATACTATTTCTTGTTTGGGGTTAAGAAGGACGTCGGGGTTACCCTTTTTGATGATTGATGGAAAAATCTTACTTTGGAATATTGTGAAGAAGTTTTAGGGTTCTTCTATTTCTAAAGTGGTAAGTGTTAACCTCATTATTTGAGGTCAATTTCCCCGGAATCAATTCTAGCACCTAAATTTTCGTAACCTAGTGTAGACGTCACCCTCGTAGGATTTCCTTTAGGTGGATGCCCGCTGACGTAGCATCGACTCGAACCCATCATTCAACTCGATTTGAAATCAATTCAATCTAGATTTTCACTTCAGCTCCAAACGAACTCAAATCAAAATCAATTCAATCCAAATCTAAAGTCTAATAAAATTCCAAGTATAATAAACTAATGAAATGTCGCCAAGTTTGGTTGGATTTGTTTCGATTTCAATCCAAAATCGACGAACTTATTAAAATACACTCTATATATATATTATCTAAATAAAATGTTAAGATCAATTAATTTTTTTTTTAAATATATCTTTGATCAAGAAATTCTAATCAATAAAACTCAATAAAAATCAAATCTATTTATTTAATGAAATTTAAAGTTTTCTAATAAAATTCTTAAATCAAATCTTTAAGTTAATAACTTAAACTAAAACTAATTAAATAGGAATTAGGGCCGGTCTAACCGCACCCACGATCTCCCTCTTCCTCTCTATTCGCAAGAACTACCCTCACCCGATCCCCCTCTCATTCGCATGCACAGAACAACTCCCGATCTCCCTCGTTCGGAACTTCCCCTCGCAAGAACCGAACTCCCCCCACTCTCACGTCTCTCTGTAGTTCCAAAAATCCCGAACCCCTCACGCTCTCTGCTCGCACGAACAGCCTCAGCCCTGCTACTCTCTCTGATTCACACACACAGAAAGAAACCTCTCCCTCTCGGTTTACGTGAGAAGTCCAGTCGGCCTCCTCCCTCGTCTGCCTACCCTAGCCGACGTCGCGTGAAGCCCAAGTCGAGCCCTTATCCTTCTCCGGCCTGCTCCATCTCTCTCGTCGATTTCGTCCTTAAGGAGTCTGCCGAGCCCTACTGCAGCAGCAGCCGCTGTCCGATTTGCTCTAGCCACCAGTCATTTTTATTATAGGTATATCTTCTACATTCGCATCTCCTTTCTCTGCCTTTTAGCAATCTTGATGATAAAAGAAGACGATTTATTAAAGTTTAAGTGCTATCGTTTTTAGAAGGAGAAGAAAGTTTGCTAGATTGAAAATGTGGCTATTTTCTTTCCCTTGTTTTTCATTATTGCAAAGAGAAGGATTCTCTTTCATTTTTTTTAACTCAAATCTTGTTCGGATTTTCAACGATTCTTGAATGTTTTGAGCTGTTAGATCGGGGATGCCCTTTTCATTTCTTTTCTGTTAAGTTTAAGAATTTATTTTCTCTTTTGAGAAGTTTTCTTGAACATGTATAGAAAAGATGTGGAATGATTCATCACCTGCATCTTTCATGGTCAAGGTTATTTTTGTTGGTTTCTTTAACTGTAAAGAAAAAGTTTGAAGGTATTAAACGTATGATTAAATCCCTTCTCTTTTAAAGCAATAACCTCTTATTTGAAATCTTAATTTTTATCTTTTCATAGAAAATGTGTTTGAATTATATGTAATAGAGATTTCGAAAGAGCTCTTGGGAATTACTTCTATTTTTGAGAGGAAATAATGATAGCATGTTTTGTTTGGATTTTTTTTTTTTTAAATCAAGAAAGTTTCCTTGTAGTTTTCTTTGTATCAAGATGACGATTATACTTAGAGAGAATAAAAAGTGAAATGCTTGATATAGTTCATTGCTCCAAATGCATAGCTTGTTGTTTAATATATGGATAATACACTACATTAATTTGTTCGGTAATTGTTATATGCATGTTTCTTCAAGAAATCAATGGCTCCTAATAAAGTGTTGATTTTCGTTTCAAGATATCTTGTTTCATGAGTAGTCTCAAACGATTTGTGTTACATATTTGGCTTATAATCTCACTTGCTTTATTTATCACTCATAAGTAAGTTGTAGTTCCAATAAAAAGTTATTTGCTTAATGTTAGAGGGTTTTATGTGTTGAAAAGTGAGAATTATATTAATATTGGAAAAATGAAAAAGTGTGTATGTTAAAAGTGTATATGAATATTGGAAGTTTTGAAAAGTGAATTGTTTATGGATTGGAAAAGTATCTTTGCTTTGTAATGCTCAAATGAAACGTGTGCTTTTGAAAGGACAGATGTTTTGAAAAGAATAAATGTTGAATAGTGAAATGTATAAACTTTGAATAAGTGAATTTTGTGGTTTTGAAAAGTCAAAGTGTATATCTTAAAAAAGGAAGTGTGTGAGTTTTGAAAAGGTAAAAGTGGAATTTGTGTGATTTGGAAAGGTGGAAGGTTTATGTTTTGAAAGGTGAAATTTGTGTGTGTTGAAAGGTGTTTTTGAATATTGAAATATATGAAAATGTTTTGAAAAGGAAGTACTCCCCTTTCTCATGCCTCGAGATACATGTTAGAAGATTACAAAATTTACTTCCAAAAGTAAAGGTTCCAAAAAGACATTCAACCAAGCCGGCTTTCAAGCCCGAAGAAAGGTACGTCTTTATTTTCAGTAAATTTCAATTATTTTATTATTAATTATTAAATGTACTTTCTAATCCATGTTTTCTTTTCTTTATTAATATAAACTACGAGGAACGATACCGATCGAGGGAACAAAACAAAAGGACAAGGAGCTAAAGGCGTCAGTCGCCTCTATCCAGTCGGGTAGAGGTGCTACGGGAGTAATTAACTATAGGAAGTAATTAACTATAGGAGCTTGCTCCTATAGGGATTTGAGAACCCCAGACTAAAATAAACATTGTTTTATTCATATAAATCAAGGGAAGAATCTTTGGGAATGCAGATATCTTTAAAAACTTTATTTCTAATCTTAAATATGTTTGTAAGATGTTATTATTGTCTTTTTTTAGATAATATAATTTTCTACTTGATATATTCAATTTTAGAAATGATGAATTTTATAAAACTCATTCTTACTTTTGGATGTTTTGAAAAATTTTATATTCGTTTTTCAAGATGATATAATATTCTTCTTGGTATATCTAAATAAAAGAATGAATAAACTTTTCAAAAAAAAAAAACTTATTTCTATTTTTAAACACATTCTTAAGAATTTAATGTTTATCTTTCAAAATAATATGTCATTCTTTGAACTGTGTTTGATTATAGAAATATCAATTTTTAAAACCTTATTTTGATATTGAATCTATTATAAAATATTGTGCTAGTCTTTCCAGATTGTACTTTATTTCTTAATGCACCCAAACAGAGAAAAATAAGGAAAAGAAACTAGGTTTCCACTAGTAGATGCAAGAAAACAAAGAAAGATACAACGTCCTTCGATTCGAGAGGAAGAACAACTCTCCACAAGTCTCTAGCAAACCCTAGAGCCCAAGCACACAATGAGATCTCATGACACAATTTTTCCCACCAGTAAGCCTAGTATTTTTTATGAGGGAATATGGGATGTCTGGTTTATTAGTTTTTGGGGATGGAAATTTTGAGTATTGGGTGATATTTTGATTTATTATGTTTTTGTTTTTTTTTCGCACACAGTGTACATACATTTATACGTACTGTGTACAAATATTTACAGTGTGTGTACAAGAGAGTTTGGACACAACTCTGCATCCAAACTTTGACAGGATAATTTCTCCAGAGTGAGGTTGAAGACAAATTTACACTATTTTTGCAAGAATGACAACGAGTTCAGGGCAAAGCTTCAGCATTGCAGCGTCATGACCTTCATACGAGCTTCAAGCAAATGTATTTGAAATTTGCCCAAACAAAATTCAAATATATCAAAAATCAACCATGTATTCAAAGCTCCTAAAAAATACCTTACATTTGATTTTATAAAAAATAAAAAGATTTATTATAAAAATTGATTTAGTGGTAAAAAATTTAAATATATGGAGTGTAATTTTGGTTTTAGATATCTTGGATCTATTGTTCAGAGAGATGTTGAAATAGATGGGGATATTATCAATAGAATTTAAGTTGGATGGTTAAAGTGGAGCCGTGGAGGAATGCATCAAGCTTGTTGTGTGATAGAAAAATCCTTAAATTTAAGAGAAAAATATATAAGATGATGGTGAGACCTGCAATGATTTATGATGCAGAATGTTGGCCATTAAAAGAGAAGCATAATACTAAGTTAACCATGGCAGAGATGAGGATTCTTAGGTGGATGAGTGGATTTACCCTTAGAGACAAGATACGAAATGAACATATCTGTGAAAAGGTTGGAGTAGCTCCAATGGAAGATAAGATTAGAGAGAGTTGCCTTAGATGATTTGGTCGCATAAAACGTCGGTCTTCCAATGACCCGGCTAGAAAAATAGAGGTATTATATTTGACTTATATTAAAAAAAATAAAGGTAGACCTAAAAAGACTTGGTTAGAAAATATTATAAATGATCTTTCTTTATTAGATTTAAACAAAAATTTGACTTTTAATATGGCACAATGGAGAAAAAGGATTCATGTAGCCGACTCCACGTAGTGGGACAAATACTTGATTAAATTATTAATAGTCTAATGTCATTACATTAGCTTAATCTAATTTAGCTTTTTTTAATCTAAACAACAAAACGAAATTAATCTAAGCAACATAACGAAGTTGTGGAGAAACGAAAAAATATTTAAGCTGAAAAAATAATATAATTATCTACATTTCTTAAATTAAGGTGTTTGATTAATTTTGAGCGGAATACAATGAAGCCGTTTCAATCCTACCAAACAATTGCTTAAAGCAGAATTGAGGGAGGAGTGGGGAATGCCTAACATATCTGATAATCTGAACTGATCGTCTCTAAAAACCTTATAAAAAAATCTCAATTGGAGCCTACTCTTCACTTTCTCATTGATTCCATGGTCTTTGACGTAGGCATCGTCCCCTACAATCCCGATGGCTGGGGTCCGTCGGACACCCCAGCAGTGCCCTACCTTCCCCGCCAGGATGGCGCTTCCCCCGCCCATGAACTCTCCTCTTAAGCTCTCTTAACCCACCCCCATGAGTGCATTGGTAGACATGTAATATCAATATTTTGGGTGTTAGATATGTAAATACCATGAAATAAAGTGAGATTCTTGGTATTTACATATCTAACACCCAAAATATTAATATTACATGTCTACTAGTGCACCCATGGGGGTGGGTTAAGAGAGCTTAAGAGGAGAGTTCATGGGCGGGGGAAGCGCCATCCCGACGGGGAAGGTAGGACACTTCTGGGGTGTCCGGCGGACCCCAGCCATCGGGATTGTAGGGGACGATGCCTACGTCAAAGACCATGGAATCAATGAGAAAGTGAAGAGTAGACTCCAATTGAGATTTTTTTTATAAGGTTTTTAGAGGCGATCGGTTCAGATTATCAGATATGTTAGGCATTCCCCACTCCTCAATTCCGCTTTAAGCGCCTGTTTGGTAGGATTAAAACGGCTTCCTTCTATTCCGCTCAAAATTAATCAAACATCTTAATTTAAGAAATGTAGATAATTATATTATTTTTTCAGCTTAAATATTTTCTCGTTTCTCCACTACTTCGTTATGTTGCTTAGATTAATTTTTTGTTGTTGTTTAGATTAAAAAAAAGTTAAGTTAGATTAAGTTAATGTAATGA
>NW_021319178.1:15046616-15048256 GCF_001605985.2 Dendrobium catenatum | reverse complement strand
TACAATATATATATATATATATATATATATATTATTAACAAAATTTAAAACAAAGCACTGTATAATATTATAATTTATGAAATTAAAAAGAAAATTACAAACTTTGCATTCTACTTTGAATTTTTTTATAATGTTGCATAACGACTTCATTCAGAACAGAATCAAATATTTTTTTTCTCAATATAAAGAACTAGACAGTCATTGAGCCAAGCATCATCTATTTGGCTACGCAGCTGATGTTTAATAATCTTCATTGCAGAAAATGCTCTCTCCACTGTAACAATGACAATTGACAAAGTTAGTGTTAAAATAATAAGTCTATAAATCAGGGATACACAATTTTTTTTGTCCTTTACTATCTGTTTTGCAAGATCAGCAATGCTAATCAATGATGTGAACTCATCGCTCATGCTTATATCAATAATATAAGTAGAGAGTTGATATTCAAGAGGCATAATATCAATCATAGAGAAATTTGCTGGATATAATTCTGCAAGGCGAATTAACTTTCCCTTATAATAAAAAGAGAATAAATTACTCGGATTTAGACATGTCACACAAAGAAGTAACTTGATATTAGTTTTAAAAATTCGATTATTCAATTCCTGTAGTTGCATATCGATAACAACATCGAATAAATCTATTCCATAATGATGAAATTTATTACTTTTGCACTTTTTTGTACTTACCGTCCACCAGATTTGAATTTAGAATCCATATTAGAAACTTCAACTTCAAAAACATTATAAAATCGCGACACCTCTTCAAGTAAAGGCATCCATCCATTTTCTCTTATCATCTGCAATCGTTGCTTTGACACTTGTACCAATTTCATTGCATTTATAATATTTTGATCCTTTCTTTGCAAGGCTTGTGATAATTCATTTGTAATTCCTAAAATATTAATCATTAAATGTAGTGCTAATACAAAGTCAAATGATTTCATCGCATGTATCAAAATCCCAGCTTTCACTGATTGTTGATCATGTATCTCTTCTTCCTTGACAATTTCAAGCACTTCGAGTACAGAAGCATACATTTTGGTTAGACTGATTAATGTTTGAAAATATGAACTCCAACAGGTGTCATCAACATGATGCAAATTTGTTTTTTGGTTCAAACCATGACCACTATTTAAATCTCCACAACTTCAATGAAAAACAATCTTATCACGCTGAATAGTTTTTAGGTTATTATTTCTCTTGCATGAATCTCCAACAGTATTAACAATTCATGAAATGTTCTCAAATAAATGCTTCACTTGTCAATGATTTTTTGTAACATACACTAAACATAATTATAGTTGATGAGCAAAATAATGAATGTAAAAAGCCTATGAATCATCTTTTAGAGTGAGAGCTTTCAAACCATTAAACTCATCTCGCATATTAGAAGCTTCATTGCAACCTTAACCTCATATTCTATGAATGTTTTGCTAAAAGAGCTTCAACTGATGTCTTGAGCGCAACTGCATTTGTTGAAGATACATGACTAATATCAATGAACCTCTCTATTACCTGACTCAATTTATTTACATATCTCACACCAACAGCTAATTGTTCTTTTATAAACACATCGCATGACTCATCAACTAAAATGTTTAAATAAGAATCATTAATATCATTCATGATTACAGTCAA
>NW_021319178.1:15039091-15046119 GCF_001605985.2 Dendrobium catenatum | reverse complement strand
GGTGATAATAGAGGATGAATTCTCGATTCCGAACGACTTAATTGAAGGAATGTGCTTCACAAGAAAGACTGATATGCAATTTGCATTACAAGGTTGAGCAATTAAAAATAATGTGCAATATATTGTCATCGCATCGAATACAAAAAAATTTACAGTTGTTTGTGCAAAGCATGATTGCCCGGTATATCCTTGCATATGACGATTTCATTCTGCTTAGAGTAAACGCTTAGGCGGTATATGAAAAATCTCATCTATAAAGAACCAACATACATGTGTGTCTCCAATTCTCGAAAGTGGCCACAGTCAGTTCAACTCACAGTTTATAAGTTTCTACATTATACCAACAATTAGAAAGCAGATGGACTTAAAGCCAAGGGAGATAATTGGTCGTATGGAATCAAAGTTCAATATTAAAGGGTCATACATGAAGGCTTGGGATGCTCGGAGGAAGGCTATTAAAGTTGTTTTTGGCAGTTGGGAGGAGTCTTATCGTACTCTTAATTTGTTCATGGATGTTGTTGCCTCTACAATGCCAGGAACGATATATATAATTCAAAGCACACAAACAAATATGTTTCAAAGACTATTTTGGGCATTTGGTCCTTCTATTACTGGGTGGAATTATTGTCAGACAGTTCTTTGTCTTGATGGCACATTCCTGCTCGGTAAATATCGAGGGACATTTTTAACTGCGATCGGTATGGATGCTAATAATGGTCTATTTTCACTTGCCTTTGCTATAGTTGAGTCAGAGTGCAACGAATCATGGATATGGTTTCTGAGACAAGTTAATGAGCTACTCCCTGTGGGTACCAACAGGCACAATATATGTATCATATAAGACAGGCATGCTGGTTTTGTCAAGGTTGTAGGGAAATCTTTCATAATATTGTTCATCGGCATTGCTTAAGACATATACGTGAGAATTTTAAGAAAGCAATACGACATATGGGGTTAGGTGACGTAGAATTTTTGTGCCAAAAAATGTATGCAACAGGCAATACAGATGATAACGGATTTTTTAATAGATGTATGGAAGATATGAAGAGGATCAAAGTAGACATCCACAAGTGGCTCGTGGACCGAGATGTGAGCCGATGGTCTTTAACAAATGATGGTGGATTTAGATATGGCGTAATGACAATTAATGCAGCTGAGTCTTTTAATGGAGTTTTGAAGCGAGCACGAGGATTACCAATTTATGCCTTGATTACAGCCATCTACTATAATATTATTCCAATGTTTATGAGGAGGTTGGAGTTCATTACAACTGAAGAGCAACAAAATAATTTCTTTGCTCCACGTGTACAAACATTACTAAAAAGAGTTGAAGAGGAGGCTAGACAAATGCTAGAACCTATCCGTCTTAACTTGCATGAATTTCAAGTTGTTGACATGTCCTCTAGATCATATCGTGTCGACATACTTGACGTGAGGAGGTGCAAGTGCAGTTGTGGGAAATCTTTACTATATCATATACCTTGTTCACATGTGGTATGTTATTTAACAATGTTAAGACAAACACATTTTGATTATATTTCTCCCTACTACACGAAGACCAACTACAAATTAAGTTATTCAGGAGAATTTTATCATATCCCCAATAAGGAAGAATGGGGAGAGCATAACCCCAATACAGGCATGATCCCGCTTCTCCCCCCAAATTACTGAAGGCGATCTGGATGTCCAAGGACTAATCGGTATAGCAATACAATGAACGAGGCACGACCACGGAGTAATAGGGTTATGCGGAGCTTGCCACTTAGTCAGACATAACAAAGCCAACTGCCCAACTAGATTTGGTCGCAGGAACTAGGATGTCATTTGAGAATTGTTGCAATAGCACATGTATTTAAGTAAAATATCCACAACCTCTAGTATGACATTATAATCTTTGAGTGCAGATGGAACAAAATTTGTGCCATTATAATCTTCGAGTGCAAATGGAAAAAATATTTAAGGGAATTATCTTAAGGGGCAAAATTTCTAAACAAGAATTAGAGGTAAACACTAAAAAAACAAGTGATTTTATTGCATGTGTTACTATTAGTTAAAAGAAAGATAAGGTATTTAATATAATTTTTACATGTGATTTTATGCTAGTAGAACCTTAAATTTTTCACAGTATAATTATGTAACTAATGAAAAGAAATTGTAGTAATTAAATTTTTTACTTTTAATACATTTAGATTATATTTGATTAGTATAAAATTAATTTTTTATATTGATCACTTTATAATTTTGTTGTAACAATTTTGGATAGGAAAGAAACTATAAAGTAAATGTTAATAATGATTATATAATTTTGTTGTAACAATTTTCAATTTTTTAAACATAGGCGATAAAAAACTCAACTTTTTAATGTTAATGGTGATTATATTATTTTGTTATTTATGTTGATTTTTAATGTGTATTCTTAATTATTATTATTTTTTCAGGTTAAATGACAACTGACCAACGATGTCATAGAAAGAAAAGGGCCACCGGTGAGCCCTCAGGAGAGGGAAGTAGTGATGCACCACCTCCAACTCAGCTCCATCCTAACATTACTTCGTTACATGATACATATAGAGTAGCACATCCTGATGGGGTACATCAAAATTGATTGAACTTATTATGATTATACTAAATTTTTAAGTTAACTCTTACTAATTAAATGTCTTTGTAGGAAACAATATTGAAAGCAGCATCACATCTTCTAATGGTGCACGAATGACCAGTGAATAACCCAAGATTTATGGATGTTTTAAGAATGGTTGGGCTAGATTGTGTAAGCCAAATAAGATATTTACGGATGGACCACTATATGTTGACGGCCTTAGTGGAGAGGTGGTCACCTCAGACAAATAGTTTCCACCTAATAGTTGGCGAGATGACAATTACTTTGTAGGATGTTGCTATTATTTTGGGTGTCCATATAGATGGTCCTGCTTTGGTAGGTCATGCTTTTGTTGGAGCTGGGAGACGTTGGCTTAGCTGGCCAGACTGCTGTGATGACCTTCTTGGGAGTCATCCACTGCCAGATGTTTTATACCGGGACCCATTCGATCGTCGCATCACATCAAAGTTTCGTATGGGACAGGCACATGCACATACTTGTATTCCTCTTAGATGTTTGTGATGGACTTTTTGGCGTGACTCCTACTTGGGCCTGAACGATATGGATTTTTTGAGGCATGTTCGGGCTTACATATTGTTCATATTGGGCTGTCACCTTCTCCCGGATACTTCAGGTTCAGAGATACATTTACAATACCTTACTATTATGGAGGATTTGACAGTATTCAGTACATACTCTCTTGGAGGAATAATTTTAGCCCATTTGTATAGAGAGTTGGGAGTAGCAACACAGCCTAGTAGGGCCAACATTGTTGGATGCATTCATTTGTTACAAATCTAGGCTTGGGAGCATCTGCATGTAGGACGACCATTGCTTCGTGTTCCCTTTCCAGTAGAACTTCATGGTCTTAGTGTTGGGTTCAGGTATGATATAATTCTATTTAATCAATTTTTTTTAATACTATATGCAATGAAATCTTATTTATTTACAATATAAATGTAATCGGAGGAATGAGGATCGGCTAAGAGAGTTTCCTGTTGAAATTATTATTAGTTATAGAGATGAGCTCGATAATTTACTTGATAGTCAGGTAGGTATCTTCCTAAAGTTTTGAAATGAAAAATTAACTTGTTATTTTCAATTCATAAAACTTATTATTGAAAATGCAGGTAATTTGATATGAGTGCATCTGATTAGTTTGGGTCGCACAGATTTGTTTGTCAGGGGAGGATATTTGGACTGCATGAGTGCATCTGATTAGTTGGAAGAGGGTTGAGTGGCACTTGCCAGATAGAGTACTACAATAATTTGGATTATGCCCAACTACTAACATCCAACCAATGGAACCAACCTTCAAAAGGGTTGATGGTCGTGAGAAATCAGACATGGACTCGATGTTGTACCACCAAGCTCACATTTCCATATGGGAGAGTAGACGTGGATATATAGTTACATGGGACCTCCTTGACCAGCATAATAACTACTCGATTCATCACTACATACAGTGGTATAAGTCATGGGCAACACTATACATGTTGAAGGCACCTGTTGAGCCTCCCACAACGACATATCCTAGAGCTCCTTCTGAGCGCCTTCTAGTAGGCTCAAATTGAATATACTATAAATTTCTTAGATAATTTTTTTGTTAATTCAGAGGGATTTTTTCTTTGCTACTGAACATGCTTTGCAATAACACTTCAATGGTACAAATGATACACAACAACAGAGGGACATAAACACAGTGACAGAGCTTTATCGTGGTTTGCGCAGGCAGTTGTATGTTCAAGATTAAGGATATAATGACGATAGAAGTGAGCATGATACACCATTTTCCATGACCCAGGAAGCTCCTCAGTATTACAGTGGATATGCTAGACCCTCCTCTTATCCTGATCAAGGGCCCTCTGTGGACCTCTTCAGTAACCAGGTGCCAGCGGATTTGGATGCATACCTCACCCCAGATTTTGTACCGAGCTCCCTTCATACAGATGACATAGTTGAGGAAGAAGTTGCTGAGGAGGAACATCACATGCTACGTTAAAGGCCATGACGACCTCCAAAACATTATACTCCATGCACTGATGCATTGCCACAGAGGCCACGTAGGCAACACTAGTTCATCCTTTTATGTATTTCAATATGCTTATGTTATGGATCATTTAAATTATTATCATTTTATTTATGAATTTTTTTTACCTGGCTAGTAAAATGCATTGAGGCAATTTACAACTTTTTTCTTATATTTATAATGAAACACTCATTAACTCTAATCATACCTATTCAATACTAATTAATATTTACATTATTTTTACTATATATAACTAATACATACATTTGTCGTGCAAACATTTTTATTACTAAATCTAATTTAAATAAAATAAAAATTATTTAATAAGTGTTAAATCTAATATATTTGAATTGTTGATTCTAATATCAAATCTTATAGTCCAAAAAAATTTGATTTACATATTATTCTTGCACCACTTGTAGAATTTTTTTTTTAATAATTTTTTTTTGAAATTATAGGCAAAGTCGCCGGTTAGTTGGACGACTTATTAATATTATCATTTCTTTGTCTACTCAGCATAACAGCTACTTGACGCAACTAATCCTAGTTAGCATAAGTTGCCGGTTAAAGAAGAGATTTTGCCTATATTTAATTTTTTTTAAAAACATACTTAAACTATTAATACAAATTTTAATCTTACTTATTCTTAAAATTTTCCCTTGAAAAATCATAAGCTAAATAAAAATCTAATATGATTTTGCCACCTTTTGTCATTCCAAAATCATGGCCATCATGAATACTTTTAAAATCATCTACCTCTCTACCAACATGTCTATTTAAATCTCCTCCAATAAAAACTCTTTCTTGAAGAGGTATCTTTTGTAATAATTCTTCTAAATCATTCAAAAAATTTAATTTAGAACTCATATCCAAACCTATTTGAGGAGTATAAGCACTTATAATTGTTGTCCTGTTTTTCCTCCAGACTAGGTCAAAGAGTTGACCTGGTCAAATTTGACCGGGCTAGACCCCAGGACCCATCCCAATGGGTTCAAGGAGTCAAGCCAAGTCTGCTGAGCCTAGACCCAAGTCCTGGGTCAACTTGGTTGACCAGGTCAATCAGGGTTAACCCAAATTGACCCAAACTCCTAATTGGTTTCAAACCAATTTCAATTCTTCCCTGGCTCAATTCTCCACCTACTTGGGTTTATTGGACCATGTTGACTAGGCCAACTCATGCCTTGGTTCAACCTAGCCTTGCATGGTCAAACTTGACCTATTTTGGTCAATTTCATCCTAGTTAAGGCATTTAAACCCTTCCTAGTAATCCCTAGACCCAAACCATGGCTAGAGTTTTTTGAATTCCCTCCTAATTCATTATGGATTGAATCCCAACCGTCCATCTTGACTTTAAGGCTATAAATTGTGAAAATTAGGTTAGGAGGACTTTTTTTGCTCTTGCTTTCTCCCCAAGCCTCCAAGCCCTCCAAAATTTCATGTTAGAGTTCTTAGAGAGAGCCACCACCTTTCTCGACCAAATCCCGGCCTTCCCAAGCAGTCGCCGACGCGACTCCGACGAACCGAAGGCAAATACGTTCTCACGTTTCTTTCGTCCGATTCACTGCATTTCAGGACTCGGTTTCTTCTACAAATATAAGTGTGAACAGTCTACAAGTGCAACAAGCCCAAGATCGTCCAAATCTATCGCGTATTTTATGTAAAATCCTAAACCCTAGGTTAGAACACTTAGATTGAAATAGCTTTTTATTTATTGCATTTCAGAACAAGATTCTTCTTCCCCATGAATGCTCTTCATTCATAGGTATTGTGTTTAAAATTTTATCAAGTTTCATCATCTCGATCGTGAGAATGGGACAAAAAAATGAATTAGGACATCAGTTTACACTTGCATGCGCTGAGGGAAGATCTGGACCGTTGATCTTTTGATCAACGGTCACGATCCGGCCCCTCAGCAGTCTGGATCGACCTCGGGCCTTCGCCCCGCGGTTCTGATGGTCACGTGGCGTGATCCAGACCGCTGGTTCGAACCACGAGCGGATCAATAGTTAAGAGCCACATCCTATGTAGCTAAATGACTCGGTACCATGGCAATCATTACTGCGGTCATTGCAATCATTACCGCGGTCTCGGGAGCCAACCCAAGGCCACCACGTGGCAGGTCGAGACCTGCCGCCATCCCGTAATCCCGGAACCAACCAGAGCGCGTCAGGTGTCGATCCGAAGCGTTTTGTCGTTTTTTTATTTTAAATTATATAAACCTATTTTAACTTGTTTAAATCATAATAAATTCATTTTTGAGCAGAATAATATATATAATATATCGTTTCGCTCGTATTCTCGCGTCTTTAATTTAAAATTATTTTTAGTAAAAATTATTAAGTATATTTTAAATTATTTTAAAAACAATAAAATATTTTTTTTTGTTTTATTTTTAATAAT
>NW_021319178.1:15012845-15038417 GCF_001605985.2 Dendrobium catenatum | reverse complement strand
AAACCAAAACTCAGATCATAAAGTCCTTGCAAAATGAGGGCGAAATATTTGGGTAGTGTCTTATCTACAAACACATCTGCCTTCCAAAATTTATCCTAGAACTTAATTCATTAAAACTCCCTCGCGGAAAGAAAAAAAAAACACAGCGGGCGGAGGCCGGGGCCTAATTTTCAGAGCCCACATTAGAATGTATTTATAATGACCTTTTTAGTTAGATTTAAATGAGAATTCGACTTCTAGCTGGGCACAATGAAGAAATATGATTCATATAGTCGACCCCACGTGGCGGGTTGAAGGCTTGTTGTTGTTGTAGATTATATTAATTAGTGTTGGCAAGCAACAAAATCAATTATAGACATTCAGGGTGACAAGAATAAGAATATTGAAATGGATGTGAAAAAGATTAGGATTGAAAAATGATAGTTGATTATATTAAAGGAGTAACATCTATTGAAGATAAGATAATGAAAGATATTCTTTAATGATTTGGATAGGTACAATGAAAGATTGAAGATACACCAACAAGGTCGCAACATAAAAATTGGTGTCATGGGATTACGAAGAACTTGGATAGGTTGATGGTAACTTGCATAAATGTTGTGCAAAAAGATAACACTTCAGGCAACACTAGCAGGGGTAAATGGAGAATGGGGATTCATAAAGCTTATCCAAAAAAGTTGGGATGATGATGATTATGTTCTGAATTTGTAATATATACGGTTCATGAACCAAAGTTCCATAACAATATGTATTAAATGCAGCCTGTTGATAATTCTTTCCCCACAGTAGAGAGTAACTGAATGATATATCTGATTTCTATGATTTCAATTTTCTCATTCTTTTAATTTTTAGCCAAGGAAAATTGTTTTTTGTAGATAGTTTCCTGCTTATAAGGATCCTTGAATTACAGCAAGTTAGGAGCAAGGTTACTGAGAGGTGTCCTACTGGTAGGTACTCCAGGGATTGGAAAGACCTTGCTGGTACGTACGGGTGTCAATTTCGGGTCACGGGTCGGGTTCGGGACGGACCCGGAATTGACCCGGGTTCAAACGGGTTGACCCTAACCCGACCCGGTTAGGCAAACGGGTCGAAAATCCGAACCCGAACCCGAACCCGACCCGGCGGGTTGTCGGGTTGACCCGACACGGAACGGATTGCGGCCGAAGCGCGCGGGGCGACCGCGCGAGCGCGGGCGAAGCGCGCGAGCGCGTCGGAGCGCCGGGGCGTATAATTCCTTTAAAGGAGCAATATATGGAGAAAAAAATATTTTCTTTGGCTAACTTGATTTATTCATGTCTGGCAGTTGCTTACAAAAATGGATGGTTTTGAGTCAAACATGAAAGTGATTGTTATTGCTGCAACCAATAGGCCTGAAGCTCTAGATCCAGCTTTATGTCGACCTGGTCGTTTCTCAAGGAAGGTGATTGTTGGAGAGCCTGATCTGGAAGGAAGAAGATATTGGTTGTGCACCTAAGAGTGGTTCCTTTAGAAGAAGAGCCTCTGATGATATGCAATCTTGTTGCATCTCTTACCTCAGGCTTTGTTGGTGCTGATCTAGCCAATATTGTAAATGAAGCTGCTTTGCTCGCTGCTAGAAGAGGTGAGTAACTTTCTCTCAACTGTATTGGTTGTAAGTTCAAAGTCTAAAAGGTATAGTTTACATTTTTTACTGGAGCTGTACCAAGCTGCTTGTACTACATTTGATTGCTTAGATTTCACGAATACTAGTGAATAGTTCAGGCCATTGAAATCTTTGTCTGGTAACCTCACAAGTCACTACATCACTTTATTGTTGGCATACAGCGAGAGGAAGTTTTTTATACTGTTTGCATCATTCTGAGTGGTCAGATAGTGATGAAACGATTAGGCGCCATGTTGTATACCTCTATGAGTTTGGTTTTTCTTGTTCATTTGGGACGGCTTTTTTACAAATTTTTGAAGCAGTAAAAAAGCCGTCCCAAACGAAGACGGAGAATGTGACTGTTCAGCTTTCGTTGTTTAGGCTATGGACTAAACATATGGAGAAATTATTCTGTGCGGTGGCCGGACATAGCTCTATGTCTGGAGACAAATCAGGTGCAACCACGTCAGCTATACTGAGCCGTAGTACCGAGCTGCGGTACCTAACGAAGGGGTGACATGGCGCATTTTGGTTGTTTTCCGGACGACGTTCGGTGTCCGCATAGAACAATTTTTCAAACATATGACTTTCCCAACTCTATTCATTTTGTAATAATTGTGAAGGAGCTCGATCGAAATAAAATTCCGTTTTGGCTTACTTGTTTATATAATCTAAAAACCAGAAATTGATAGTGAACAAGGCAAACAAAGTTAATCTAAATAACTAATGTTCTGTTGCAGGTGGTGAAGTGGTATGTAGAGAAGACTTCTTGTTGGCAATAGAACGGGCAAAGTTTGGAATTAATGAAAATCAATTAAGTTCTGCTGCTATAAAGAGAAGTATCAACAAGTGGTTTCCATGGATGCCAGCCCTTCTGATGAAGGATGGAACAAGACAGGATGGCCTGCAATGTCTTATGGGCTATCAAACGCTAAGCTGATTATAGTCCTCATAAACTGATTTCTGCTTCTTCTCTGTATCATCAGATTGAAAGTTTGTGATAATTTAGCCGTTGAACATAACGTTTCATTTTTTTAAATTGATATATTGAAATCATAATTTTCTGGTGCAATTTGGACTAATCTGGAAATCTGAAGGTTTTTACTCTAATTTTTGTGATGAAGAGAAAGAAAATTTATCCTATTGATGTTTCTTTGTTACTATGAGATTGTTTGGTTTGAGGGATTTTGAGTTTATTGTATTTTAAATGGATGAATTTTAAGCTTTTGAGCATTTGATTGAGGGTAAAATCAAATTTAAGGTATTTTTTTTAGGAGCTTTTAATACTTCACATGGTTGATTTCTGATATATTTGAAATTCATTTGGATAAATTTCAAATACATTCACATTCGCATGAAGCTCGGATGAAGGGCACTCGCTATCATTCTAGCAACAACATTGCAAATATGTCTTCAATCTCACTCAGGAGAAATTATTCTGTGAGAAGTTTGGATGCAGAGCTGCGTCCGAACTCCCTTGTACATGCACTGTGAAAATTTGTACATAGTGCATATAAATGTGTGTGCACATTTGTACACAATATATGTACACAGTTGTACACATATTTACACACACTGTGAAAAATATGGCCCGTGCGCACGACTCTGCCCATTGCCATCATTTATTTGCACAAATTGTTGATCTTAATTAGTCCTATCGTGATTCCATCCCAACAAGCTTCATCATGATCTATCAATTCCAAATTTATTGCTATTAGTTTTTTTTTTAATTAATTTTATGTATTTCATTCAAACACAAAAGAAATTTTTAAGAAATTCAATACATTAGAATTTAAATGCATTACATTTCAAGTAGTTTTGAATTTGAAATTCTCACAATAAATAACCTCTATATAGTTCATTTTGGGCAATGTCACTTTCTTTTTTTCTACCTTGATGATTTTTCATATAAAATTTATAAACTTCAAAATTGTATCTTCAAATTTCTTAAGCTAAGAGTTCAAGAATTCAATCATTAAAAGCTTATTACATTTCTAATTAAGTAATTCTTTTTATTTTATATGTTAAATATAGAATTTATAATAATACATTGCAACAAAAAATAATTAAAACTACAGCGAAAAATTAAATCTTTAAAATAAATAAAATCATCAAAACTACCAAAATCCAAAATTTCATAATTGGACCAAAATAGAAATATTCATTACCACAATTAAATTAATTCTTGCTCCGGACCGTTGGCAAAATTTGAAAACTATAATAATAAATATAAATAAAAGGGAAATTTACATACATACCACTATATTTATAACCATTTACATATCTAATACCTAAAAATTTAATATTACTATTATACCACCTAAAACTCATTTTATATATCACTTATACCACTTAGTAACCTCCTCCGTCACGGCGTATTCTTCCCGCGGAAATTTCCAGTTCGCAAATAGCTCTGCTCTGCTCGCAAACAAAGTCGATCGAAATTACCTCTAGTCATTGCTTGCGTATTCTTCATTCTACTCGCTGCTTGCGTACGGCTGATCGCGATCCTTTGCTCGGCTGCTTGCGATCGCTGGTCGCGATCCTCTGCTCGGATGCTTGTGATCGCTGGTGGCGATCCTCTGCCTGGCCGGTGTGATTCCCAACAGCAAATGTGAGCGGCCGGTTTTGGATTCAGGTACATTATCTTTTCTCTGTGATTTTCTTTGTATTTCTTTATGCTAATTTTCTTTTGCCGATCTGATATTAGACTGTGTATTGAAAGACATGTGTGTGATTATCTTATAAAGGTTTATAGAACCTTGCTCGAAGCGACCAAATCAACTCCTGGGGCGTGGAGAACAACAAGTTCTGTGTGTTCGTCCACTTTAGATGTGTGGATGAAAAGGTACTGAATCATATTATAGTTCTCTAAGTTTTTTTTTTTTTTTTTTTTTTTTTTTTTTTTTTTTTTTTTTTTTTTTTTTTACTTTTTTGGTTTATTTTTTTAACAAGATGAGTTATTTCTCTCTTTCCTAGAGATGGAGAGCTTTAGCAGACAGAGTATATAGAAGCATCCAACGATAAGAGTACCCAAAACAGTGAAGATGTGTTCCAAGCAGACAGAGTATATTCATGTTGTTTTAAATATGGAGGGAAATGGGTTCAAACTAGTGAGCAACATAGAAAGAGGTATGACGGTGGCATAAATGTAGCAGATGTTCACTTTGGGGGCATCATCGGAGCACATGCAAAAACTCATTACAGAAGATCAACAATGATACAATGACACAACACGAAAACTCATTATTAAAACGTAGAAAGTTGGAAAGTAGACGGACTGCTGAGACTTTCAACGATGTAGTAGAGCTTGAGTACCTACATGTTGATGGGTTTTGAGCATCAAATGTAATTACCAACACGCAAAGATATAATTTTTGGCTGTTTTTGGATATAATTTTTGGCTGTTCCAAGCAGATATTATACTGTCATATTTTGTAATTTTTGGCTGTTCTTATATACTGTCATATTTTGTTGTTTTGTTCTTATACCTGTTGTTATCTTTTGGCTTATGCAATCTTCACTGCCACATCACAATTACATATTTTCTTGGCATCTGCTGTGGGTGGGTTCACGGTGTTCAAATTGAATTATGCCGTGTGTTCACGCATATAACCTGGAAGCAACTATGGTTCACGATGCATTACCTGAAGCAATTGAATTATGCTGTGTTGATGCAATTGATTTCTGATGTGTTCACGGGTTTAACCTGAAGCAATTGTGTGTTCATCGGTTACCTGGAAGCAATTATATGTTCATCGGTACATTATCTGGAAGCAATTGTGTTCACGGGTTTAAGCTGGAAGCAATTGTGTGTTCACGATCCAGGAATATTCCAGTTAATTCTTCCCAGTTTAGTTGGAAGCAATTATGTGTTCAAATGAACCTTGAATCAAATTGACTTGCACGTAAAGCATGAACAAGGTGATCAAAATTTGAACAACAAGGTGAAATTTCATTCTGCAATACACTTCATCAAAACATTCATGCTCAACTACACAGCAACCATACAATAAACTTCTACATCATTTGGACTACTTCGACACGCAACAATATACTAAATAAATACGGAAAGCAATGTCAACAAGAAAAAGACCAATAAAGACTTTCATCAACAAGATGATCAAGTCTTGCTTCTTAGACATCCTAGCTTCAAAGCCTTCATCTTCATTAGGTACACAAGAAGTTGTCTCTTCCACGTCGTCTGTCCATTTAAAGTACCCGCAATCGTCTTTCGTTCGATTATTCATGCATCTATAAAATTGCCTACCATAATTGGGTCCACGGTAGCAAGTATATAAAACACACTTAAGATGACAATAGCAGTAAACTTGACAATGTGGGCGCCTCGTAGCAGATGAATTTGATGAACTCATTTGAAGCAACTAAGCCGTCAAACTTGTTATTATGTTCACTGCTACACAAAAACAGAAACTTAGATTTCAATTGAACTCATTTGAAGTAACCTGCTACTATCCAAAAAATTGCATTAAACTGAATAAATCTGTAGGAGCAGATCTGGCTGAAGAATACTACTCTGAAGTAAACTGAAGAATACTACTACGTAGGAGCATTATACTGAAATCATTTGAAGTAACCTGAAGAATACTTAGATTTCATTATAATTGCATTCCTACATATTACAGCTTTTACGGTAACATCAGGATAAAGAAATTAACAAAAAAAATTTAAAACAGAATGAAGAACCACAGAAACATGCTATGGCTGAAGAATACTACTGCTCCAGCTGAAGAAATCCACGCCCGCTTTATTCAGTTGCCTGAGAATACTACAGCTTCTACAGACAGGAAGCCTCTTGGCGACATCTCGAATGGCGGAAGGCCATCGAGGGATGGCAAGACGAAGATTCAGTTGGATCGAGACGACGACGGCGGCTATTTTGATCGCCTCATTCTGGTTCGATCGACACTCTCCGCTCTCGTTAACCAGGTATTGTGAGTTGAAGCCATATATTATTCCTTGTTTGGGATTAAGAAGGACGTCAGAGTTAGCCTTTTTGATGATTGATGGAAAAATCTTACTTTGGAATATTGTGAAGAAGTTTTAGGGTTCTTCTGTTTCTAAAGTGGGAAGCCTGGTATTTATTATGAGGGAAGATGGGACGTCTGGTTTAGTTGTATTTGGGGATGGAAATTTTGATTTATTCTGTTGTTGTTGGTTTTTTTTTTTGTATTGATCAAAACAAAGAGATCTGACTACAGTACCGTTTATTTATCTGAGATTCTTCATGTTTCTCAAGTTATGAGGAAGTTCATGGTGTCTACCATAAAGCTTAAGAAAAATTGCATTTTGTAGTGGGTTTAACAAAAAAATGGTGGAACTCCTCAGCATGTAAGTGCCGAACACCTTTCTAAGAGTATGTTTGAAATAAAAGCTAAGAAGTTCCAAAATTATGCAACTTGATTCAGTTTTGCAATCCTTCTTACCCGCTATTAAAATTTTTATAAATCTCATTTAATCAAAGAAATACCTCCCTGGAGTATCAACCCCTTCTAGTTTTGAGTTAGGACCTCTAAACCTATTCTTCTGGCCACTAAAATGAGATACTCGTCACTCTAACTACCAAATCTATTTAACCCATTAAATAAAGGAGCCTTCTTTCTATGCAAAAACCAAATCTAGAAATAAAGGAAACATGATTAAATGTGAATTGAATATATCTAAGAGAATATGGTTAGCCTCTTGCACACAAAACTCAGGAGTGCCTCCTCGTTGAGAAACAACTCCCCAATTTTATTAAGGCCAATCCAACTAAATACTTGTTCAATAGTTCTAAAAAATCTCATACTACTCAACTTTCATGTAATCACTAAGGGATTATTTTTGCTTTGTTTTGAAAGTCAAAATAGATTTTGCTACTGATTCCATATTAGAGTTTCTCATATGGTGACAAATGACAAGCCAAGCCATCAAAGTCATCCTACAACAATGTTATAAATGAAAGCTTAGATTAAGATTGAGAAAAAAATAAAATGTTAAGCAGAAATTTAGTTGTAAAACACAATACTATTAGCATATGTATATCATGCCCATCAATAACCAAATAAAAAATTTGACAAAACATGGCAATGTAAATCAACCAAGATATCCATGAAACAGAAAAATAACAATTTTGAAATCATGACACAAATATTACCAAAACAAAATGCCAGATATATAAAAAGAACTGTGATCAGCTAGGTAACCTTCACAGAATAACAAAGAATAAAAGCTCTTGCAAATTTAACTCTGAGAAAGTAAAGAGTTGCTTTATTAATTAAACAGACTCCCTGACAAGTAAAAATTCACTCAAACACAAAAGAAGGGGGACAAATAGAAGCACACCTATCAGAGAAAAAAATGAAATACTATAATAGATTATCACCACAGAAGATAATGTCTTTCTAGGTTTCCTATCAAAAAAACACCAGTGCACCCAAGTATTAATATTTATGATAACCTTCAAGCAACAGAAGCAGATATATCATTGTCTGCTTCCCCTTCACCAGCAGAATCTCCAACAACAGTGACCTCTCCTTCAGCACCAGCTTCAGCTATGCCATCAGGAACTTCATCCTCCACAGGCGGCCTCACCTGCTCTTCCTCAGGAAGAGGCTCTTCCATGTAATCATTCTCAAAGGCATCTGCCGGTACTTCATAGATCCTAAGCTGTGGCTTCACTGGATCCTTCACAAGAACATACTTCCCTTCATTCAGCTTCATGCAACGGTCCACAATGGACTTGACAATCCCCCACATATTAGAAGTATTCAGATTGATCTGAGCTGCAAAATCCCTTGGCTTATAGCCAATCACACTAAGGATGACATGATTAAAATGATCCCTAGGGTGAACTCTTGATACATAGCCCAGTTTCATCATATCAGCACCTGCAAGAAGAGCCTGGGCAGTCCATTTTGCAAGCTTGTTTGCATTGTTCTTGAGCTCAGTGGCAAGCACAGCTCCTCTCTGGGTCTCCAGTTTCTGCCTCCAATCCACACCAGAATACTTGGGATCAAACTCATTTAATGCATTCAGAGTGAGGAATGCACGCTGACCTCTCACGTCCGTGACACTATGGACCTCACAGCGAGCAATGAGATGGGTGTCCTCATCTAGCTTCCAGCGCCGGTATCTATAAGCAACAGAGGCCACCTCCTCACCCTCTGATGCAAAGGGGTTGGGCTCATCAAATGTGAGTTTGTTGCCATCACGGAAAAGCACCTGTTGGGAGAAGTTCTGGTTTATGTAAGTAGCTTCAACCGCAAGGGAATGAGCAGAATTGATATCCTCCTTTGCCTCAGGAAGCGTCTCCGATGAAGTCTCATTCACAGATAGTAGATCAAGCTGAGATCCATCGCGCTTGTCAAAGAAAAGCTTGTTGCCCACGCGCTGGATAATAATATCCCAAGAATACACAGAACGGGGAGCGCACATAAGCGCCGAGAGAATAGCATCGGTAGCAAACACGGCGGCTTTATCCTCGTTGGCAAGGCGACGGATAACTGGATCGTCAGTAGTTGTAACCTTGAAGAAGTTGCGAGACTTGAAGCGTTCGAGGCGGCGCTCGTTCTTAGGGTTGATACGATCGACAGATTTGTCATAGAATTCGAGGCCGCCGCAGACGAGGAGATCCTCCGGGGGATCCGAGACCGAAAAAGTGAGCTTGGCAAAGGTGGAGAAAGGGATCTGATCGAGCATAGTCCACTCAGGCTGGATGTCGACGGAGGACTTGAGAGTGGGGGCATCACGGCGGTTTCCGCCCTGACCTCCTGCACCGGTGGCGGAGGATCGGTTGAGATTGTACAACCGGTCACGGCGAGCACGCTCCTTCTCGGCCTCACGCTTACGAGCCTCGACTTCCTCGTCGCGCCGCTGTGGGAGCTGAGGACGCTGTTGAAAGCGCCAGCGTGGGCCAAACTTGGGGCGAGGAGGGGGCTTACCATCAACCAGACGGAAGGAGGAGTCATTGTCGGCGGCAGCGGCCAGAGCGGCGGAGTCATCCAGGGCAAAATCGAAGACGGCGTCGCGGCTATTGCCGGAGCGGACGGAGGGATTTAAGAAGTTGGTGTTGCGAGTCCAATCGGCGATGCGGCCAAGCTTATCGGAGCGAGAAAATGGTGCGAATGGGACATTGTGGGAGGTGGAAGCGCCGTCCCGGCGGGGAAGGCAGGGCAATGCTGGGGTGTCCGGCGGACCCCAGCCATCGGGATTGTACGGGACATTGCCTAGGTCGAAGCCCATGGAATCAATGAGAAGGCTCCAATTAGAGCTTTTTCTTTTTGTAAGGTTTTTAGAGACGATCGGTTCAAATTCTCAGATCTATTAGGCATTCCCCACTCCCTCAATTCCGTTTTAAAGGTATGATTGGAACGGTTTCCTTCTGTACCGAACAACATTAACTAAACACCTTAATTTAAGAAATACATATAATTATATTACTTTAGCCTACTAATTCTGCATATCAACTAGCTTATTAATGAGATTTAGTAAATCTTGTAAATTCGAATTTAGTAAATTTTGAAGCTTTTAAATCTTTAAAATTGTTTGGTATGATAAATGTAAAGTTCTGTTAAATTATGAGAAACTGTTTGGCAACAAATCTTAGTTTTTAAGGCTGTTAGAGGTTTAAATATGAAATTAATCTCTTAAATTAGTTTTAATTATTAATTATCTCATTAATCATTTAAATATTGTATTTCAGCGTATCTATTTTCTCGTTTCTCCATTACTTCGTTATGTTGCTTAGATTAATTTCGTTTTGTTGTTTAGATTAAAAAAAAAAAGCTAAGTTAGATTAAGCTAATGTAATGACATTAGACTATTAATAATTTAATTAAACTAAGTTAAATTACTTATTTTTACTATTAATTATTTAATTAATCTCACTAATTATTAACGTTTAAATTATATTAGTAGTGTAACTTTATCGTTCCCCAGTCAGTCACAAGGTATTCTCCTCGAGTTTTCTGCATGTGTTCTAAGTTGTTAGCTCTATCAGTCAACTTCATTTCGGCAAATCGAACATTTCTTTTCTCCGAAATATTGTACCACTTGAAATAACTATCCATCCCTTTGAGCCAATCAAGGAAAACTTGGGGATCTAAAGTACCATCGAAGGACGGGGCATCTATCCGAATATTCTTAAGCAGTTCGGTATCGTTATCTCTCGAAGGAGTGTCATGTCCTACCGATTCTTGATTTGGTCGGTGATTGGGTCGGTAGTGATCTCTACGAGGTCCGTATTCAGTACGGTTGTCATCGCCATAAGGAGAGTGGGGTCTAGATGGGGTGTAGATGGCTAGGTTTCCTATTCTCTCAATTTTGTCAAGTCTCTCACCCGTTTGGCGTCTAAACTCAGCTAAATCAGTTTGGGTGTTCCTAATTTGTTGCGTAACCGTTCCAAGTTGGCCCACAATTAGGTCTAAGGTTGCTTGAATATGTTCCGGATCCATGGTTGGGTGCTAGGGGATACTAGGGAAGGTTCCTAGGCCAAGGACAACAGCTAATCACAACGGTTTGCTCACTAAAAAGTACGAACAACAGCAGGAAATTTCAGGACAGCAAACTAAATAGTGGCTTAAGTCGTGTAAGTGTTATAGGGGTACTTCTAGGGTGAGGGCAGCACCTAGACACGACTTTAAGTTCACTAAATGGTGTCTAAATGTTGCTGGAACAATGAGGACAGCAGCTTACACTAAGGGTACATTTATCCTAAGCACTTAGAAGAGTTATGGGTTTAATGGCAGCACTAAGACACTAACTAGAATGACTTAAACTCCACTAAATGCGTGCAGGAAATGCAGGGACAGCAATGAAAACAGTGAATAAATTTATCTATGCGATGATATGCATGCAAAATTTTAGGTTTAACGCTTGACTAGACCCTAGGATGTTTTTCTAGTACATGACATGCATGCCTACCATGCTCTGATACCAAATAAGATGTGAAACTAACATGAGTTACTTGCGAAATTAAAGGAACAATTGAAGAAAACTTTGCCAATAAAAATTTCTTGCTTGCACATAAACGAGAATTACGAATCTAAAGTCTTTAACTTGCTTAGGCCAAAGAAATGCATTTGTGATTAACCAAACAACTCAATCAAATTGCAAGATAAGAGTGAATGCTAAGTACACGTAACATAATCCAACGTTTAACAATGAGAGGTTCACCTCTCATAATCACTCGTAGGCAAACCCAAAATACCTGTTCAATACTCTCTCTCTCTCTCTCTCTCTCTCTCTCTCGCTAACAGCAAACCAAAAAGACCCGAATAAATTTTTTGAGGACCACACCGGAGGCTTGACGAGCAGCTAGAACTTGTTTATGATGGAATGAGTCGAGCTGGAGATCGGTATTTGACAGTTGAGCTCGACTCGAACACCCCCTGTGACTTACTGAACTTTTACAAAGAATGACAATTCCTCTCACTTAAAAGTCCAACCAAGCAAAAAAGCCCATTGTGTATATCATATTAGAAACTAGAAAATCTGATGATCATAAGATATCAAGATTTGTTTTTATCATAAGCTTTGCTCTATGCTAGCTGCATGTAATACTACTGTGTACTATTTTCTTTGTTTGTTGCAAATCATTAATAATAATAGCTGATAAATTTGTGTATTCAGTATTTATTCTTTCTTGGCGTTTGCTTACTGGATTTGTTAAATGCTAAATCAAGTATTGTACTCGCTGTTGGGAGTGGTAGAATCAAAGATGGACTAATGATGATCCTCATAATTATATTACATACTATGAAAGTTTTGCGCATAAAAAATATTGATGGTCCTCATATAATTATATCATATATTATGAAAGTTTTGCTCATAAACTGTTTTTGTAACTATATGTGAAATCCCTTAAGTAAAAGAAAGCTAAACTCTTAAACATCGAGGTGCATTTAGTGTAATGGTTGAAATTTCATTTAAGATACTCTGCAGTTAAGCATGCTCATCCTAGAGCAATTCTGATTGCTCTGGGATAGGTGACCTACTGGGAAGTTACACCAACAGGATAAAATCATGAAGCTTTTAGGCCAAAGCAGACTATATCTCGATAGTTAAGAGTTTGAGTTGTTACACTATATATATTATGGATGCTTTGCATCTCTTATGTTTGGGATAAATTCATTTGCCCCTCTCACTTGATATACTAATTCTGTCATTGTTAGTTTCATTTATTTACAAACCTAATGACAAAGTCAATATATAAAAATCTTAAATACTATAATTAGACAACTTTGAGCTTATCTAAAACTTCAAAATTCGATTGGAGATGAAAGAGAAAAGCAGTTCAAGGATGCCCACAATTCCATAAATTATTAGGGAAAATAGAGAAGAACCATGCAATATGCATGAATTCTTTCACTCTCATATGGAGAAATTATTTATAGAATACATAGACTCATAAGATCAATTTACCACCTAATATCTACTATTAACCTATGAACTACTATGACCCATAATGACCCATCTTAAATTAGCTATTTCTTATCTCATTTCTTGTTATATTGCTAAGTTTTCTTGTTTAAGAATCAATTAGTGAATATCACTATCAGTATCATCTAAATAACTAATGCTCTGTTGCAGGTGGTGAAGTCGTATGTAGAGAAGACTTCTTGTTGGCAATAGAACGGGCAAAGTTTAGAATTAATGAAAATCAGTTAAGTCCTACTGCCATAAAGAAAAGTATCAATAAGTGGTTTCCATGGATGCCAGCCCTGTTGATGAAGGATGGAACAAGACAAGATGGCCTGCAGGGTCTTATGGGCTATCAAACACTAAGCTGATTGTAGTCCTCATAAATTGATTTATGCTTCTTCTCTGTATCATCAGATTGAAAGTTTGTGATAAAATAGCCGTTGAACATAACGTTTCATTTTTTAAAATTGATATATTGAAATCATAATTTTCTGGTGCAATTTGGACTAATCTGGAAATCTGAAGGTTTTTACTCAATTTTTGTGATGAAGAGGAAGAAAATTCATCCTAGTGATGTTTCTTTGTTACTACGAGATTGTTTGGTTGGAGGGATTTTGAGTTTGTTGTGTTTAAAATGGATGAATTTTAAGTTTTTGAGCATTTGATTGAGGGTAAAATCAAATGTAAGGTATTTTTTGAGGAGCTTTTATTACTTCACATGGTTGATTTCTTATATATTTGAAATTCGTTTGGATAAATTTCAAATACATTCGCATGAACCTCGGATGAAGGTCACGATTCTGTAATGCTAAAGCTTTTACTCAGGAGAAGTTTGGACCTCACTCAAGAGAAATTATTCTGTGAGAAGTTTGGACGCAGAGTTACGTCCGAACTCTCTCATACACGTACTGTGAACATTTATTTGTACACGGTGCATATAAATGTGTGTACACAATTGTACACAATATATGTACACAGTATGTACACACAGTTACACACACTGTGTAATGTGATCTGTGCACATGACTCTGCCCATCACTATCATTGATTTGCATAAATTCTTGATCTTAATTAGTCCTATCGTGATTCCATTCATAACAAGTTGCATCATGACCTGTAAATTCCAATTTTCTTGCTCTGAGTTTTTTTTTTTTAAATTAATTTTATGTATTTCATTCAAACACAAAAAAAAGATATTGTTAAGAAATTCATTACATTAGAATTTAAATGCATTACATTTCAAATAGTTTTGAATTTGAAATTCTCGAATTCAAATAACCTCTATATAGTTTATTTGGGCAATATCTCACTTCCTTGATGATTTTTCATATAAAATTTATACACTTCAAAATTGTGTGTTCAAATTTCTTAAGCTAAGAGATCATTTTGCGGTGGCTATAAATGTTTATAAAAATAATTGCAAAGTTACTATTTGGAAAAATAAATTTTTAAAATTTGGAGTGAATATTATACTTCCTTGATGATTTTTCATATAAAATTTATACACTTCAAAATATTGTGTTCAAATTTCTTAAGCTAAGAGCTCATTTTGAAGTGGCTATAAATGTTTATAAAAATAATTGCAAAGTTACTATTTGGGAAAATAAATTTTTAAAATTTGGAGTGAATATTATAGAATTCAATCATTAAAAGCTTATTACATAATTCTCTTTATTTTATATTTTAAATATAAAATTTATAAGACATTACAATAAAAAATAAATAAAACTACAGCCAAAATTAAATATCGAAAATAAATAAAATCATTAAAACTACCAAAATCCAAAGTTTCATAGTTGGACCAAAATAGGAATATTCATTTTCACAATTAAATTAATTCTTGCTTCGGACCGTTGGGAAAATTTGAAAATAATAATAATAAATAAAAATAAAAATGTGGTTTTTACCCTTTTTCATCTCTCTCCGTCGTTTTTGTGCTGTTCATTTGCGAATCGCCGAAGCTGAAGAGGGAGAGAATCAAGAATGCTAAAGAAAGGTTCTTGGAAATCGGTGAACAGGAAGCCTCTTGGCGATATCTCGAATGGCGGAAGGCCATCGAGAGATGGCAAGAAGAAGATTCAGTTGGATCGAGACGACGACGGCGGCTATTTTGATCGCCTCATTCTGGTTCGATCGACACTCTCCGCTCTCGTTAACCAGGTATTGTGAATTGAAGCCATATACTATTTCTTGTTTGGGGTTAAGAAGGACGTCGGGGTTAGCCTTTTTTATGCTTGATGGAAAAATCTTACTTTGGAAGAAGTTTTAGGGTTCTTCTGTTTCTAAAGTGTAAGCCTAGTATTTTTTATGAGGGAAGATGGGAAATCTGATTTAGCAGTATTTGAGGATGGAAACTTTGAGTATGGGCTGATATTTTGATTTATTCTGTTGTTGTTGGGTTTTTTTTTTTTTGTATTGATAAAAAAAAGAGATCTGACTACAGTACCGTTTATTTATATGAGATTATTCTTGTTTCTCAAGTTATGAGGAAGTTCATAGTTTCTACCATAAAGCTTAAGAAAAATATGCATTTTGTAGCGAGTTCAACAAAAAAATAGTGGAGCGCTAGTAAGTTCCAAAAATGCGCAACTTGATTCAGTTTTGCAATATTCTTAGAATAAATATGTCGAGGAGCAAAAGCTGAAAAGAAACAATTTGCGAAGAGATCAAGTTTAGGGTTGTGTTATGTTTCTGCTAGGATTTTTCTGCCTTGCCATTTGCTGCTGCCACCCTTTTATTTTCTTTTGGCCCTTGTACAGGTAGTTCTGTTGTCACTCTTGGCTCACTTCCCAAGGGTACTTTTGAAGGATCCATGCCTCTCCAATATCAAATCTCCTCTTCCTTCATATTTTGATCTTACCCACTATTAAAATTTATATAAATCTCATTTAACCAAAGAAATACCTCTTCTTGAGCTCTCTCAACCCACCCCCATGACTTTCCTCTTTGTTGTTGGAATTATGAGGATATCTCTAAAGTTGCTAGTTAGATCGGCACCCCTCTAACTATTGACAACCTCACTGCTACCAAATTATGCATTACATTTGCTAGAGTTTGTATGGTGTTAAACCCTTAACACCGCTCTCCCTTTCCCAATTCCATTCCTATGAATATAGTGAGGTTTTTGTATGAGGTTATTTATGACTCAAAACCTTTTGCTTGCAAATTTTGTAATACATTCGACAATGAAGGACACAATATTCCTATCTCGACAAGAAGTTTGTTTTTTAGGAGGAGATCAAAGCTTAATTTGGCTCTAAAGCTCCCTAACCCTTCTTTGGTGCTTTAGATGGTACTACCCAAAGCCTTTACTTTTCTATGTAGAATCATGTATTGATCTTCGCTCTCCAAACAATGTATTCTCTCTCTCTCTCTCTCTCTCTCTCTCTCTCTAACACACACACACACCCTTTCATAATTCTCCTACTCTAAACTTCATCGATCTCAACCAGAACCTTAACTCTAGTCACTCCAACCGTTAACAACATGGCGTCTTCGATCAACTATAAATGGATACAAACATTAACAACATGGGGTTTCTTCTAATCCAAAATTCTTTTGCAGCTAAAAATATAAAAGCATCTTTCTCATATCTATCTAAAAAGCATATACCTATGACCTTTTCTCTTGACTAATCATAATCTATTGATCATTGCATAGCGGATGTAGGTCATCTTGACCAGATTAGTCTAAATCTCTCTCTTTTGGTAATTCTTGTTTGTTCCCATTCATTCTAGTTCCTTGAATGAGATTCGACCATGCAGAACCATCTTGCCTCGTCATCGAGTAAACATTATAGCGTGACAATATCTTGTTTCTCATTCTTCAACCGTTGATGTGTGGACTCATCATTGCCAGTTTTATCTGTCAACACCCGTCATTGCCACAATCTGTGGGAAATCCTCATTGCAAACATTGTCTCATACATTGAAGAAAGGGAGAAATGGCAGAGTTTTCTCTTCATTGCGTTTCTAATTCTCCTACTGTTGGGGAGCCTTAGAGTAGCAACACATTTGTTACTCATCGCCATCTGAAAACCAATTTATATGACATCCGACAACAGATCTTTGACCTCACCAACATCGTCTGAGTTACTTTGCACCCGTCATCATCATTTGCGAATGTCCTTACTCCAAATTGAAGCAAGTCAGTTGGGGCTGGTGACACTCAGTCATTGATGCTGCACCAGTAATTTCATGCCTCTTCCTTAGCATTAGACATAGCCGAAGAAGTGGTCTCACTCAAATTTAAAGCTCTACAGCTAGAGATCTTCTAGGAAACGAGCAACCCCTCGAATCACTTGGACACCTTCAAGAATCTGATTTCCATATACAGTGCCTTCGGTGCCATCAAATGTCGACTCATTCTTGAATAATTTCAACTATGCATTCAGGAGATGATTGAATTCCTTGCCTACCAGAAGTACACCTACTTCGGTCAATTTTCATTACTTATTTCCATCACAATTTGCCACTTCAAAGAGGATGCTAAAGACCTCCCAATCTCTATTTTGCATTAAACTGAGGATTGAGGGATCTTCAGAGACTACACCTATCTCTGATGTTCTCTGTTATTTGCAATTTTGATATCCTTTTATTTATGGATTGTTTTTTCTGCTCGTTTTGACTAATGGTGATTTGTCATTCGTTTTGATGGTTCTATATTCTTTGTTGGGGTTGTTATACTGATACCAACGGGTTTTAGTTGCTTACAAATTATAGGTAAATGATGTTTTACTTATTGTAACTCTTTTTGCTTCTTTTGCTTTTTGTTCCGACGGTTTTTTGGATGATGACTGGGTTTGTGGATTTTGCTTCAAATTCTTTTGCAACCTTTATGTTCTTATCTCTTAACTGGATAGTAACTTTTTCTTTTCAGGATTTTCATCCACTCTTTCATGTAACAGCTATTTAGTTTGAAATATTTTTAAATCACTTTGTTGAAATGAAAATCACTCAATGAACTTAAGATAAATAAAGGGAGAATGATGTAACCAAACCAATCTTTAAACAAGTTATCCTATCTGGGAAATGATTATTACTACAAAGCTAGTGATCACTTTCTTCAATATCCAGACTTTGAAACTATCTGACTCCTGAGGAGTTTTTCTAGATTCAATGATTGTATGTGTTAGTCTTCCTGTCTCTTAGATCTCTTAACCTTTTTTGAATTGGTTAGCAAATTTTGATATGAATGGCATTGTGTTTATTTCTCCCAAATCCTAACTTTCTACTGATGGTTTTACTTGTCTTATGTGTTCTGTTATCATTTTACTTGTCTTATGTGTTCTTCTTCATCATGGATCACCTTTGTGCTATTTCAATATCTTATCGTTCGGCTTCGGTGTCTTTAGACATATTAGTTACAGCTTTACTATCAAGTATCAAACATCAAAATTTAATGCCACCCTCTCTTCTTTTCCCTTAGATTGATGAAATTTTGGCTCAATCATCAGAGCAAGACATGAAGAGTAAAACAACAAATGAGGAAATTGATTCCTTGAGCAATCTTTTATCTGAAATGCATTCATCCCTTAAGGTATGTGCTGCTTAAGATTGATAGATAGATTCATTGCAACCTTTAAGGTTTCGTTTGGGACTACTTTCTTACTATTTCTTAAAGCAGTTTTCTAGTAAAAAAATAATTTTTTTACTAGAAAGTTGCTTTAAGAAGAAGTAATAAAGTTGTCCCAAACAAAGCCTAAGTCCTTGTGCTTCTTCCATCATAAAAGTAATGCAGTAAAAAACAATGTAAAGTTAATTTTCTTTTCCAATTTTCTTCTCCAATGCTACAGCCATGGATTTTGAGGCTCAGTCAATCACAGACCACAAGTAAAACTGAAGTTCAGGTTTGTAAATCTCTACAAAGGAGTCATAATTCCACACATGCAGAGAGAAGAAACATTTTGCCGAGAATAAAAGATGAAGAAACTAAGTTGGACATGATCATCTCTCCTTCTCCGTTAGTCGCCTGGCGTGCCGGTGGCTGTAAATTAGTGACTGAAAAACAACTTTTTTTATTGACACCATTGTCAAGGAAGGAAAAACTCTTCCAGTGCTCTGGCTCATTCAAAATTAAGGCCAGAAATCTATGCTTGAAGGATGATACTTCACAAACTATTATTAGGAATTCAGATACTGTTTCTGCGACAGTTGAGGAATTTGTTGGCTCAAAGCCTGGTACTGTTGAAGAGAACAGTATGGGTAAAACCAGACTGAAAAACCAATCTGAAGCTTATCAGAAAAATAAATCAAACAGGAGAAGAGATGCAGATGAGGAGGCATTAGAATGGTTCTTGTCACCACCAAAAACCTGCACTCTAATGGATCCAAATCATCGCACAAACCCTTCAGTAATGGAAGATGAGAGCTTGACTGGCAGGAATTGTAACTTGCCTGAATGTTTTCAAGAGAGCAAAAAGCCTGATGACCACCAGATCCATGAGTTGCAGCTCTGTAATTTCTCAGGCAAAAATGATTTTGATGAAAAATTAGAATGGTTCTTGTCACCACCAAAGACTTGTACTCTAATGAATCCATTAATGGATGGGAAGATACCATGGACGCCAGGTATGGCGGATGACTCCATACTTAGAAGCCGACGAGCTGGGGAGACCACACTCAAGAAGGAGCTCTGGACTAAGTTTCAGGCTGTTTCTATGGGTAGAATTTTTTACAGAGATTCAGTACTGCAGAAAACAGGAAAGAAAGGCTTTATGGATATGCTAGAAGAGGCTACCTAGTTGTTGCAGCAAGCCTGATTACAGTCTGCTGTATGTTGGTGGTTTTGGCTTCGTTTGGGACGGCTTTCTTTCTGCTTTCTAAAGCAGCTTATTAGTATAAAAATTAAAACTTTATACTAAGAAGCTGCTTTAAGAAGCAATAAGAAAGCCATCTCAAACAAAGCCTTTATAAATTTAAAGTTGCTTCTTGGTGGCAAAAGCTACTTGAAATCATTGATTGATTACTTCTGTTTCTGAATAGGAAACTATACTTGAAGATCTATGAAGAAAATCAAATCTTCCTTTGGCATGTTTGGTTTTCATAATTGTAAGATATCTTGATGAGAATTGCAAAAAATCCTCTTTCAATTTGCTTTTTGGTTCTCTGATGGGTAAAATTAAGCTTCATGATCTTGCTTAGTTTGGAAGAGTTTTTGTTATTTGTTAAGAATGATTAGATTTTATCTAAAAAAATTACGCTTAAAAATATATATGACTTGTGGATGAAATATCTAAAAATAATAGTCTTAGTGATTTATTATTTTGACATAGATTTTGTAAATAAAAAATATATCTTCATGAATATATATTATCTCTAAAATAAAAAATAAATACACAACATATTGGCTTCATTGTGTTCGTCGACCACCTTCTGTTGTTGTTGTAAGACTGTTTGGTAATAATAGCGGCGGTGACCTTTATACTGCATTCATTTTATTTGAAATGAAATAAAAAAATATTTATCTATATTTATTTTATACTCATATAAATAACTCTAAATATTTTAAATACATTATATCTTTTTTACTTGGCATTCCTTTTTCAACAAAACGAATAGCCCCTTCAAAAAATTAAACTTGTGAATCTACATTAAAAGCCTACACTTGAAGGTGAAATATAAGGTAAAAATAGATCTTGATAAAATGTAAATATCATTTTATAACACAAAATTATATTAAATATTTACTTTAAAACATAAAAAAATATATACTTTTTTCATCAATAATTTTTAAGCTTTAGTAAAAATGAGAAGAATAATTTATCCAATCATCATTATAATCAATATTTACTATAATGAAATACAAAATTCTAATTTTCATAAACTAAATAAGAAATCAAACATATTTTAAACTCAACTTCTTTTATTTGTGAAAATTTAATTTAATTCATTTCCTTTATCATTTCAACATACAAAGCACAAAATCTTTTTATATATTTACATATCCAAAATTAAGGCTTCGTTTGTGGAAAAACTATTATGTGCGAAGACCGGACGCAGAATGCTGTTCGAAGGCCAACCAGAATGCGCCACGTCAGCGGTACTGAGCCACGGTACCGAGCACAAGGGTGACGTGGTGCATTATGGTTGGTATCCAGACAACGTTCGATGTCTGCACAGAATAATTAATCTCATTTTTGATAATTTTCTTACTGCTTCATAAGCAATAAAAAAATTGTCGCAAACCAAGCCTAAACATAAAAAAAAGCTACAGCAAAAACTAAGAACTGGTCGGTCTCCTCATATGTATAGGTGAAGTTCACTGTATACATTGTTAAGACTTTATTAGACGAGATAAGTAGTAAAACATAACATTTTAGTTTGATATTATCCAGTGTCAATGGATTCTCCAAATGCAGAACCATTGAGCTAAAAGCCTTCAAAAACAAAAAACAAAAAAACACAAAAACACAAAAAAAATTAAAAAAAAAAAATTGAGCTGAAAGCCTTCATTGTTGTTTTAAACTATTCTCCTTCGAATGCAGATTTTTTTTTTTTTGGGACATTTAGGCCATTTAAGGCAAACTCACACACACAACGCATACACAAAGACTCGAACCCAAGACCTCTTAGTTGGAAGCATAAGCTCCTTCAAATGCAGAACTTCTGATTTCATTTGACACGACTTTCTTAATATTTTCTAAAGCAAATATAAGTCCAACTTAGATTTTATTTGGGACAGTTTTTTTCCTGCTTCTAAAAACAGCTTTCGAGTATAGAAATTAGAAAGTTACTTTAAAAAATACTAAAAAAGCCGTCCCAAACGAAGCCTTAATCTATTTTTCACTATCTTTATCTCAATATCTATCACTCCAATCATCTATAATATAATTAGTTCTCAATTTATTCTTCCCAAATTTATAGCATATATATAGGCATTTACAAAAGCTCTTTATGCTAATCAATTAAAAAAAAAAAAGGAAAGAAAAGGTTGTAGTGCCTTATCCTTCTCCTTAACCAGTAAAGATGGTGCTCTCAACTGCCTGCCTGCAAATGCCGCTAGCCATGGTGGTTTTATTTCTCAAATATCAACAGCCCAGCTGCTACACAAATCACATTTCTATAGCCATCATCTCGAGTTGCTCTCCACCTTTATAAAAGCCTAGGAGTCTCAAGGTTATTTTATCTTAATAGGATTAGAATTGTTCATGATTATTCTTTATCATAATAGCTCATGATTATTCTTTATTAGCTTGGACTAAGAACTATAAATGTCAGTGACTTTAAGTTGTATGGAGTCATTAATGGATGAATAGAGTTTAACAGACTAATCCACATATTCTCTACTTCTTTCTCTCTCTTTCATAATTTCTCTTTCCTCCAATTCTCTCTCTCTCTCTCTCTCTTCTTTGATGATTCTAACTCTATCTCCATGAAAACCCCTTTATCTCTCCTCAATTGTCAGCCTTGCATGATTCCTAAGGTCTATCAGATAGCTACCCTTTATTTGCAAGCATCCCAAAGCTCGTGTATCTTTTTCTTAATATATGAAAACTCAAGCATTGACGTTTTTTCTTTTAACTGAAGCTGAAAGATTTGGATTTGTAGTATCCACACTTCTATCAATTTTGATATTAGATATGAATATTAATCTAGACCTCAAAAGGCATACCTTCCACACTCAAAGGGATCTTCCACCCCTCGACTTTTTTAAAGCTCCTTGTATGAGATAAATGTCTTCACATCATAGTTACAGCTCCCTAACTTATAACCTACAAGTCACAACAACTTAGTGGCTCAATGTTATATGTCAAAACAAACTCCTTAACCTAATTGGCTAATACATATGGTTCCAACATATATCTCCCTTGCTTATGGTTTATTTGAACAATTGTGTTATTCAAATCACAACTACACTGAAAAAAAAAAATCACAACTAAACTGGAGTTTGGCTAATAGCTTCTCAATTGTGTTTCAAAATAAATTTGTTATCTAAACTGACTTTCTACTACCAATCTCAATATCTAGTATTCTAGAGACGGAATTGCATTACGTGATATCTCAATCAAAAATTTATCATTCTATCTTCTCTTTCTTAAAGAAATTGTGTAATGACTTCAAATAATAATTTTTCATATAGCAATTTTGCTAACAACTGCATATATCCCAAACAAATAGTTAAGTTATGTTGTCGTAGCCAAGTATCCATAATAACCATGGGACGGAAGATGAAACTAAAGGACCTTAATAGGGTATAACACTCCTTCATAAACTTGTTCCTAAGATTTGCAAAACAAAACCTTCTTTTGAAATTTTCTAGTCATGCAACCTCATTAATCAAGTGCTCTCCTGATTGGGAAGGATAATTATGAAAAATTCTACCTATAGGAAGTCTTGAAACCTAAACCGCAATAAATCCAGATCTAGAATAAAAGGGAACATGATTGAATGCAGATTGAATATATCTCAGAGAATATGGTCAGCCTCTCACACACAAAACTCAGGAGTGCCTCCTCGTTGAGAAACAACTCCCCTATTTTATTAAGGCCAATCCAACTAAATACTTGTTCAATAGTTCAAAAAAATCTCATATTACTCAATTTTCACATAATCACTAAGCGATCAATTTTGCTTTGTTTTGAAGGTTAAAATAGATTTTGTTACTGATTCCATATTAGGGTTTCTCATATGGTGACAAATGACATGTCAAGCTATCAAAGCCATCCTACAACAATGTTATAAATGAAAGCCGAGATTAAGATTGAGAAAAAATAAAAAATTAAGAAGAAATTTTGTTGTAAAAACACACAACACTATCAGCAAATGTATGTCATGCCCATCAATAACCAAATAAAAAATTTGACAAAACTTGTTAATGTAAATCAACCAAAATATCCATGAAACAGAAAAACAATAACAATTTTGAAATCATGACATAAATATTACCAAAACAAAATGCCATATATATGAAAAGAACTGTGATCATCTAGGTAACCTTAAAAGAATAACAAAGAATAAAAGCTCATGCAAATTTAACTCTGAGCAAGTAAAGAGTTACTTCATTAATTAAACAGACTTCCTGAAAAGCAAAAAATTCACTCAAACACGAAAGAAGAGGGACAAATAGAAGCATATCTATCAAAGATAAAAATGAAATACTATAATAGATTATCACTACAGAAAATAATGTCTTTCTAGGTTCCCTATCAAAAAAACACCAGTGCACCCAAATATTAATATTTATGATAACCTTCAAGCAACAGAAGCAGAGATATCATTGTCAGCTTCCCCTTCACCAGCAGAATCTCCAACAACGGTGACCTCTCCTTCAGCACCAGCTTCAGCTATGCCATCAGGAACTTCATCCTCCACAGGCGGCCTCACCTGCTCTTCCTCGGGAAGAGGCTCTTCCATGTAATCATTCTCAAATGCATCTGCCGGTACTTCATAGATCCTAACCTGTGGCTTCACTGGATCCTTCACGAGAACATACTTCCCTTCATTCAGCTTCATGCAAACGTCCACAATGGACTTGACAATCCCCCACATATTAGAAGTATTCAGATTGATCTGAGCTGCAAAATCCCTTGGCTTATAGCCAATCACACTAAGGATGACATGATTAAAATGATCCCTAGGGTGAACTCTTGATACATAGCCCAGCTTCATCATATCAGCACCTGCAAGAAGAGCCTGGGCAGTCCATTTTGCAAGCTTGTTTGCATTGTTCTTGAGCTCAGTGGCAAGCACAGCTCCCCTCTGGGTCTCCAGCTTCTGCCTCCAATCCACACCAGAATACTTAGGATCAAACTCATTTAATGCATTCAGAGTGAGGAATGCACGCTGGCCTCTCACGTCCGTGACACTATGGACCTCACAGCGAGCAATGAGATGGGTGTCCTCATCTAGCTTCCAGCGCCGGTATCTATAAGCAACAGAGGCCACCTCCTCACCCTCTGATGCAAAGGGGTTGGGCTCATCAAATGTGAGCTTGTTGCCATCACGGAAAAGCACCTGTTGGGAGAAATTCTGGTTTATGTAAGTAGCTTCAACCGCAAGGGAATGAGCAGAATTGATATCCTCCTTTGCCTCAGGAAGCGTCTCCGATGAAGTCTCATTCACAGACAGTAGATCAAGCTGAGATCCATCGCGCTTGTCAAAGAAAAGCTTGTTGCCCACGCGCTGGATAATAATATCCCAAGAATACACAGAACGGGGAGCGCACATAAGCGCCGAGAGAATAGCATCGGTAGCAAACACGGCGGCTTTATCCTCGTTGGCAAGGCGACGGATAACTGGATCGTCAGTAGTTGTAACCTTGAAGAAGTTGCGAGACTTGAAGCGTTCGAGGCGGCGCTCGTTCTTAGGGTTGATACGATCGACAGATTTGTCATAGAATTCGAGGCCGCCGCAGACGAGGAGATCCTCCGGGGGGTCGGGGACCGAAAAAGAGAGCTTGGAAAAGGTGGAGAAAGGGATCTGATCGAGCATAGTCCACTCAGGCTGGATGTCGACGGAGGACTTGAGAGTGGGGGCATCACGGCGGTTTCCGCCCTGACCTCCTGCACCGGTGGCGGAGGATCGGTT
>NW_021319178.1:14992943-15011664 GCF_001605985.2 Dendrobium catenatum | reverse complement strand
TTACATATATATAATTTTAATATCAAATATGATACTCCTATATTTTATTCTTATCACTTATACTATTTAATAAATTTTAGGATGATTTACAAGCATACCAATTTATTTCATAATATTTACATATTTAACACTAAAAAATTAATATTTCATATTACCATCCATAAACAATTTTAATATAAAATAATGTCAATCATATATTTTATTCCTACCACTAATATCACCCTATAAATTTTAATATTTCATTTTTATACTCATATTTATTCTATAGATAATAGACATGAAATATTAAAGTTTTAGATGTTAGATATATAAATAGTATGATATAAAGTGGTATATATGAAAATCCCCTAAACTTGAAATTAATATTTAATTACTTGCACCCATATTTGATCTATGATAACATATATGAAATATTAAAATTTTAATGTTAGAAGTATAAATTAAATGAAATAAAGTGGTATGTATGTAAATCCTCTTTTAATATGGAAATTTTTTCTTTTTATTTATTTTAACATATATACCCAAAACTATTAGTAACGCCAAGTCCTTCTCTAGTACATGTGAAACTCCGGCGGCGTTTCTCGGCCGTGCGAAAAATTTTCAGAATCCCGATCAAACTCCGGCGGCGTTCCTCCAAACTTTCTTTTTTACATGTTTTCCCCCAAAGAGAAAGACTCTGTCAACCTTATCTCTCTCTCTCTCTCTCTCTCTCTCTCTCTCTCTCTCTCTCTCTCTCTCTCTCTCTCTCTTTCTCCCTATAAAATCAGAAGAATGAATAACGCGCGACAGATATAGCGACAGATATAGAAACAATGCTCCCGCTTCGTCTCCACCTGCCCGCCCATCGGGGTCTGCGCCTTCTCTCCCTTTTCACTCGCTTTGGTTCTAGGCAAACCGTAGCCTTCTCAGTCGAATCGAAAGTGAGATCGGTGGCCATGGCGTCGTATAGCACTGCAGCTGCAGACGCATCGAGGAGGCTTCTCTTCAGGCAGCTCTTTGAGAAGGAATCATCCACCTACACCTATCTTCTTGCCGACATGGGGCATCCAGAGAAGCCCGCCGTGGTGAGTATGATTTATTGATTTCTCATCCTCTGCATTGATCTTGTTGGCGTTGGATGGATTTGTTGTATTTATTGTGAAATCATGTGGAGTGGAGATTCTTGTTGGTTCTGTGGATGAGAACGAACTTTGGATGCCTGTCTCTTTCTTTGCTTTCTTTTAATTGATCCTGGTTTGCATTTAGTATTTATTTGCTTTACTTTCTTCATCACTTTGCTGTTTGATGTTAAGTTAGATAGCTAAAAATCTAGATTTTTGTGGTGCTGATGAAATTATAATCCATAAATCAATCTGTTTTCTAATCATGAAAATAGATGCTTGTTAATCTTGAAAAAATTGTTTAACTGAAGATTACAGGGTTGGAAATAAGTTTAGATCCTCTTTAGGCTCTAAATTATTAAATGAATTGTTTATCTTGTAAATAGCTATGTAGATAGTAATCAATTTTGTGTTTTATTAAGTGGAGATTAGTTAATGTAAGGCTATCATTATTCAGCCAAGGATAAATTAGGTACTAATTAGTTATTTATTAATCTAAGGATCTCTTTAAACATTAATTATTTAAGCTCTATATTAAGAGAGTAATTAGATTTGGCTTATGTTAAGAAGGGTAGAGATAGACCTAAAAAGATTTGGTTAGAAAATATTAGAATTGACCTTTTCTCTATTAAATTTAAATGAGAATTTGATTCTTAATAGGACACAACAGAGAAAAAAGATTCATTTAGCTGATCCCACGTAGTGGGATAAAGGCTTTATGTTGTTATTGTTGTTGCAGTATTAAGAGAGTAATTACTTAATTACTACAAGTAGCTCAGAAGATTACTTTTTATGATTTAGTAAGAAGTAATTAATTAGTTATTGGATGTGATCATTATATAATGCAACTATTTGTTAATTAAAAATTAAAAGTTTATAAAATCTAAGGTGGTTGTTAAGCACCAACCAAGGGATGTAAGCCAGTATTAATTAGAATCATTGATTGCATCTATTAATTAAACACTAATAAAATGATTAGTTAATCCAATAGGATTATTATTAACTTATAGATTAATTAGGGAAAATTGTAAGATTAATTAATCTAAAATGGCATTTAAGCACTAATTAGAGGGAAGTAATGATCGTGTGCATTAATTGTTGAGGAATGCTTAGTTTTAGTGGCTGCTATGAGGGATGTTGGATCACTTTGCTGAAGGAGATATTCTCCTCACTAGGACATAGTACCAGGCAATTGACCTTCTGGATACAGCAAAGCACTTAAACTTTTTCAAGAAGCCCATTGAAAAGCTATTTATAAAACTTTCATGGATGGTTTAGTTATAGCCTATAAGGAGTTATGGATTAGTAGATGCAACAATTTATTAATGCCTTTTTCATGGGATCACTTGTGAGAAGATGCAACCCTATTCAAATATTTTATCAAGAGCTTCACATGGTAGGTGCATCCATCTCTTGAACCTATTTAGGAAGCCACAATTGTTGACAATTTGCATTTATAAATATTTTTAAAATTAAGAAAATTTAATTTCCTAAATTAATTAATGTGGTAATCAATTTCCAAGATGTCCCAAGTTCCCAATGTATGACTTATAAATGCTCAATATAACTTACAAGGCTCACATGCTTTCCATTAAAAGGACCACTTCCACGGGTTTCTCCCAAGAGAAGCGAGACTAAGGTTTCGTTTGGGACGGTTTTCTTACTACTTCTCAAAATGACTTTTTAGTATAAAAATTAAAAATTTTGAACTAAAAAACCTGTTTAAAGAAGAAACAAGAAAGCTGCCCCAAACGAAGTCTAAACCACACCATATTACAAACTTTTCAAAAGTCTCTTATATAATTTTCAGCAACTCCCCCCAAGTTTGTAATAATTTTGTTTACATGGAATAAGTATTATGAATCTAAAGGTATTTCTCAAATTGAACCATATAGAAGCACTTTGATGTTTATGCAAAGTTGATGGTCTCCAATTTGGATTGAACCATAACTCCTAGAATTAAAATTCATGGTATTATGAATATTTGCTTCCCAAGAAGTTTTAATAGCTTAAACATTGTGAGGGCCATGTGCCAATTCCAGAATTCGTAAGCATTTTCATCTTTGTCCTCAATCCTCCTATTGAAGAGGCACCACTTCTATGTTTACATAGGTAGAGTTCCTTGATGCTCCAATTGCTAAGAGCATTTTCTTAACATAATTATATTAAGAACTTTAGTTCAGTAAAATAGCATCCAATATAATTATGCTATTTACTAAAAATGTTAGGATGAGACGGCACTTTCAAGCATATCCCAATAACTTATTTTTATTCATTGAGCTTTAAAATTAGCTTTTACTAATTAAAAGTTGGATTTTGGTTATTGATGCTTATTGTTGAATATTAAATTTTCATTACACCTATTGGACTTATTACTAAATCTCTCAAAATATTTTTATTGAGAAGATCAACTAAATTATTTCCTGATCTCATATAATTTAATAATGATCACTTCATTTGAGATCAAATTTAGAATATAGTCATGTCTCAGACTAATATGTCTGGATTTGCCATTATAAATGGTACTACAAGCTTTAAGCAATATAGCCTATCTATGACAAGCAAAGAAATAGCATGTATCTGTTTTTTTCACAATTCTATATCTAATAATAATTTTTTTAGCCACTTTCCTTTGCGTGTAGCCACTAAATAGTTCAATCTATGTTTTTTTTTTTAAATGCATAAGTTAAGAGAATATTGGGAAAATAATGTTTATTTTATTAGAAATTGAGTTAATTTTTTTTATGTTATGTAAGTTATGCTAAATAGTTTAACTTTCTCCTTGGATTAGTTGATTGACCCTGTAGATAAAACGGTAGATAGAGATTTATCGCTGATCAGGGACTTGGGAGTGAAGCTCATCTATGCTATGAATACTCATGTACATGCCGATCACGTGACTGGAACTGGCATCATAAAGGTCTGTGAAGGCTTCTATTTTTTCAGTTTGTTCAATGGCTAAGCTAGTCAGTTAAATCGATAATAGCAAGACACTACTAAATGTATATTATTATCATGTTCAAGCCTTTTTTATTTTTTTTATTTTGTTCGTATTTCTGATGTAATAAATACATTTCATTTGATTTTTGTATCTTCCTCAATAGCCATGAACTTGCAGGTTAAAGTTCCAGGTGTACAATCAGTCATCTCCAAAGCTAGCAATGCAAAAGCTGACCATCTAATTGAGCAAGGTGACAAAATAAATTTTGGTAATCTCTATTTGGAGGTATGGATTGGTAGATTTTATTCAATTTTGATGATGTTGATAGGAAAAGGCTGATCTTATGTCTAATTTCATTTCTTTACATATAGTGGTGGCACTTGGTTTACATGCCAATAGAATAATTAACCACAAATAAGTTTTTTCATGTAAATTCAATAGATAATTTCTATTTATTAAAACATACACTACAAGACACCAAATATGTAATATGATCATAAAAGAGGTATTGTTTACAATGTAATATACACATAATAAATGTTATCACAGTATCAAATTATAATAAATTACATGACACAATGATAACAAATGTCATTTATTCTATGATGATTTACAATATATGATGTTCATAATTATTCATATTAAACTGAATAATTAATGCATTGACAATGCTAATATATCTATATGCAATCACATCAATCATTTTCATCCATATCCATAATAACTCATTGGCCATTTATCATAGTAACTTTTATGCACAATCGTTTGATCAAGATGCCTTGAACATGAGGAAGGCGCTTTTAACCAATGAAATCCTTATTGAATCATAGCTATATGGGCATGTCAGCCCAACTAGCCAATTATATCGACAGAAGGGTGTTACCAATCATTGATATCCAACATAAAAACATACACATTTTAGATATATGTCATCAACAATCATATATTAGATGTTTTATGAGCAATATGATCAATGCCTGATTCATATTAATCAAATATGTTTTGGATGAACAAGATTTTTTACACATCAACTAAGACAATTTACATGATAAACACATTTTGCTATCATATAAATCATTTTAGCATTAAAAAATTGCCATCAATTACTATGCCAAAGCTATCTACACATCATATGGTATTACGACATGATCTTAAAGCTTCTACAAATGTGAATGGCAAAACTGAATATAAAACGCATGGTTGAATATGTTGAAAATCTATTATATATACAAGCAAACTTACACCTAGCATTAAAGATAAAACCTATAATAAAGAAGGTACATTTATCCTCTAACAAATAAAAGCTACCTACCTTAACGTGCAAAGTGGAAATCTAAAGTTCAGTTGAAATCCAAATGGGCAACAACAGATGTGGACCATTTCGAATTTCCCAAAGTAGTAAAAGATCTCAATCAATGCATATGCACCCAAACATATATGAAACTACAATACTTAACTAGCTACGTTGTATCATAGTCAAATATAAGAAAATCATAATTAAGATTTATTGTCTATTATTATTATTTAAAGTCAAACCATAAATCCATAATGATAATCTTAAGTATATAATCTAATCATAAAAAATCTAGTTAATTAAAACTTAGATGAACATTTACAAAGAATTAACCTGATAAATCATAATGTCGAAAAAGGGACAATGGTTCAAGCAACAATAATATGACAAAAGTTGAGGACAATGAAACATTTACAAGGGATAAATTAGATTATTAGAAACATTAATCTGTTCGATGAGCTCAAAGGAAATGATGAGGTTGTATGAGTTATCTTAAATTCTTATACTCAAGTTAGAATAAGACTGAAGGATGATGATGAGTAACCAAAAGCTAAGCTACCTAACAATTAATGGAAATGTTATCAATGAAAGCTTGAGGTTTTATGATAACTGTTTTTTGAGAGGGGAAACTCATTACAGTCACAGAGAAGGGAGGAATAAGGCTCGTGGTAGGAAAACCTCAATGTAAAGGATTGATCTACTGCTCAAGGATTGCCATTGAAAGATAAAATGAGAAGAGGAAATCAAGGTCTTTATTATGGCTATCTATGGGAGAAGAGGAGGCTTGTGAGTAACCATAATCGATTTCCCCTTAAAAAATATGTTAGAGGTGATGAAGAACGTGATTTGCGGCAGTTTTGAATGGGGATTTTTGCACAATCCAACTACTTACGATCTGTTTGGAGCTTCTGCAGTTATCTGTAAAAGTTGCTATAAGACAATTGTAGTAAGATTAAATTTTTTGAAAGCTATTGTAGTTATTATATATTTTTTTTCTTTTTAAAAAAGTCGGCTGAATTTTTTACAATACCACTCCAACAGATTTGTTTGTAAAAAATTGATTCTCATTACTATGGGATATTTCAAAAAGATGTAAGACAATTGTAATCAAATACAGTGTGATAGGAGTCTAAAAAATAAAGCAACCAAAAAGCTGCACCAACCAGACTCTTAAGTTGAAAGGTTTTGGACTGATGCGGTTTGCTACATTTACTATGTTGCTTGATGGGCTTGATCAAATGTTCGGCTGCTTAACCATTAAGTTTATGTTGAAGAACAGGGAAAGGATCCAAGTTCTGATGGAGGGTCAAATTACCTTTTTATTTTGGTTATGCTGTTTTGTTTCCTCAAATAATGTGATAATATAAAAGTCTCGATAATGTTTTACTTTTCAATATTTGGAGTTTGAGTGATTCAAAGCTAACCGTTAGTGAATCAGGAAGGTCATTTACTCGATAGTTTCTCCTTTAAGCAAGTAGCACTTTCTTAATTTTACTTGGGAATATTTGATCTTTTTAAGATTAGAAAACATGTTTTTGAAATTAATATTATTGTAAACTCTTCAAATACCTTAAGAACTTCTAAAATGTAATAATTTCGTATCACACAATATAGTGAAAACAAAATCAAATCTTTTAATACATGTTCTCTATTTACAAGCAATCAAGTTAGCCCCTACAAAAATTTTAAAAATATAGTTATTGTTGCACGTTGTTCCCAAAATAATTGAATTTTTCATGAAAAATATGAAGAAAAGCTATTTTTCCAGGTCCGCGCTACTCCAGGGCATACATTAGGCTGTGTTACGTATGTAACCGGCGATGGACTCAATCAGCCAAATCCTAGGCTAGCTTTCACTGGAGATGCTGTGTTGATACGTGGTTGTGGTAGGACAGATTTTCAGGTATGGTAATCTAACCATCCGTGTGGCATAACGTATGCACTGCGCTAAGTTTTTGTGGTATTATTTTATGGATGTTGGTCAAAATATGTTAGATAAAAACTTTAGGATTCTATGCCATCACATAGAATGTTATATTCTTAAGCCTTTTCAGAGAAACTTCAGTTACTTATTGATTTCTTCCATATAATCACATATATTATAGTTCTGGTGATTCTTTTACTTCAAATTTTTGTGACAAAAATATTACTATGCTCAGTTAATTAGAATCAGGTTGGTGACTTGAAACTATAAAGTTGATAATTATAATTTTTGCTCCTACATCAAAATATTTGAATAGATTTTTAGACAAATATCAATGTTGGTTTATGGTCATTTTATGTCTATATATGTACTGGAGTTTATAAATATATTTTTATACAAAGAGTTTTACAAAGTTTTATGTTAGAAATTATGAATGCCGGTTTATATATGTCAGAATATCATTTTCATCAAATGTGTTTTTTGAATCAGTCATTTATATTGCAAATGGCTATCCACACTAAGGCTTCGTTTGGGAAGGCTTTTTTACTGCTTCTTAAAGTAGCTTTCTAGTAGAAAATTTTTTAAGTTTTGCACTAAAAAACTGCTTTAAAAAGCAGTAAAAAAGTCGCCCCAAATGAAACTTAAGAGTAATTATACGAACAGTTTGTGTAGTATATATGCTAAATCAATATTCATGAACTCTCCATCTCATATGTGGTTTGTTAGGTCAATAACATGCTATGCTCTGCATTTAAAATTTAACCTAAACTAATTGGCCGTGTTTGTCAATTTGAAATAATAATTCTATTGGGCGTTTACACTTGAATATTAGAAAAATATGTCAACTATTTGTTTCATATTATCAATGGACTAATAGCACTTTGAAATCATTAAAAGCTTGAGGATTTTTATGGCATATTGCCGTTTAGAAATCATTCATGCTGGTTGTTTAGTCGTTTGATTTTTTTTTTGTGCTCTATTTTAATCTTGTTTTTTGGAATTTTTGTTCTACTGTGCCATGGACAACCTGTGAAAACCAAAGTAAGTTAAATGATGCATAGGAGATTGGAGAGATTGAGAAATGAGATGGTAACTTGTATGTCAGTTCAAAGAGCTATTGGCATTGGCGTGGGAATGATCTCCATTGAAGGATTGAGATCATGATTGGATTTGGTTGAGTATAGTGTTCAATTGTTTGATTTGTTTGAAACTGTTAACTTGGGCTTCATTTGGGATGACTTTCTTACTACTTCTTAAAGTAGTTTTCCAGTTAAAATTTTTTAATTTTTGTACTAAAAAGCCGCGTTAAGAAGCAGGAAGAAAGACATCCCAAATAAAACCTTGATATCATAATAGAACCGGAAGTTTCCTCCTGGCTGTAAGGATTGTCGGCATATTATTAATGAGATCATCAGAGAAGGGAGAGGGAAAAAAAAAAAACAAACTTTGTAAGCTTGTCAGCCCTTCACATAAGTTCTCTCCCATGGATGAAAAGAAAAGGCTTCCACAGAATGGTCCTGATTTTCTTCTAGCTTCCATAATCTTATTTTTGTGGTGTGTTGAATGATTTATGTTATTAATTTTACAGGGAGGAAGTTCACGTCAGCTCTACCAGTCAGTCCACTCACAGGCAAGATGATCAAATAAACCATAGTTTTCTTTCTAGTTAGCATCTTTCAGTTAACCTCCTTAATAAACAGATATTCACATTGCCTAAGGAGACACTTATTTATCCTGCTCATGACTACAAAGGCTTCACCGTATGAAACATTCTCTTCATTCAATTTCACTGCAAACGAAATTGACTTTTTGCTTTGATATTTATGACCCGATTTTAAATTTAGGTTTCTACTGTTGGGGAGGAGATGCTGTACAATCCTCGCTTGACAAAGGATGAGGTAAATGCTTGCTCCCCTTTTTTTTGTGTTATTGTATAACATACTTTTGTGTGATGCCTCTGCAAGTATTGATGCAATTCCACGCTACACAGATTTAGGCTTCGTTTGGGCGGCTTTCTCACTGCGTCTTAAAGAAGCTTTTTAGTGTAAAAATAAAAAATTTTGTACTAAAAAGTTGTTTTAAGAAGCAGCAAGAAAGTCGTCCCAAACGAAGCCTAAGCCTTAGGCTTCGTTTGGGACGACTTTCTTCCTACTTCATAAAATTGCTTTCTAGTATAAAAATTAAAATTTTTATACTAGAAAGTTGCTTTAAGAAGCAGCAAGAAAGTCGTCTCAAACGAAGCCTTAATCATGAATTTTAAGTTATTTTATAAATTGGGGTATGATGATATTATGACATAATCATCAATTTGGTGAACTTATATAAAATCTACAGTTGATGGTTATACATACTTATTTGCAGATCCTAAGTTATTTAATTAAAAATGCTTTTAAGAATTTAATTATATTTTAGATGCCTTAATTTTCTTCATGAAAAAGGGGACAATTCTTATGTTTTTATCATAGGAATTAGGTTAATATTTTTTTCCATAAACAAATCATAGTGAAATATTCAACAATAATATTCTTTTATGGATTTTTTGTGCATTGATATTTTCTTTTATTTTTCTCTCTCAGTGTTTGAAACAAGTTTCACCCCTTTGTTAACATCCTCCTTTCCTTGACCATTTTCCAAATCTCCTCTCAATTAAGTTTATCCTATTTGTCCACCAAAAGGTGCTTTTATCAATCCAGCTATTAAAGTTTCATTTGGAACCCCATCGGGCTTAGCTGGGTTGGTGGACGAGCATGGTTGGGAACTCTCCAACCCAATTCGATTCCACTCTATGCAGCGCGACCCCTTAAGTGGGGAGAAAATAACTGTGGGTCCTGCGCCTGTGTGGCTGGTTGCTGGTAGGCTTGCCGAGGAATTAGTTACGCCACCCAGTGCCGCCTAAAGGGATGGCAGCGGGTAGATACTCCCGTTCAAAAAAAAAAAAAGTTTGGAATAATTTTTTTACTGTTTTCTAAAGCAGTTTTTTATTACAAAACTTTTTCTATAAATTTTTGTACTAAAAAATCGCTTTCGAAAACAATAAAAAAGATGCCTGAACTGAAAGCCTAAATTATCAAATTCTGTTGAACTGCATAGAAAACTTAAAAATTCCTAATAATTTATTGTTTGTATTCTCATTATCACAGGAAACTTTCAAGAGCATCATGGAAAGTAAGTACAGTGCCAATTACGGTTTCAGACTTATAATATTTGTTGCTGCAAACTGTTTCTTTCTATAAATTTCTGTTCTTTAATTTGTAGATCTAAAATTGGCATATCCAAAGATGATTGATGTGGCAGTACCAGCAAATATGGCGTGTGGGCTTCAGGATGTTGCAGTGAAGGCTGAAGCTGCATCTTCTTAAATATTCAAAGCTAAGCTGTGTTTGAATAGTTTCCTGTTCATATTAATGGGCTGTTTGGTATCTTATTTCAAGCAGAATTTCAGTAACAGAATTTCTGGGATTTTGAATACATAATAAAAAAAAACAAATTATTTTGCTGACTCACGAGCCGGCTTGAGCTTAACTTCAAATAATTCATTAGCCTGCAAATTGGCTTGTTTTAAAAAAAATATTATTATTAAATACATTAGAATTCAAGAGTAGAAATATAAAGCTATTATAAATATTTAAAAATTTTATCTCAATTTTTTATTTCAAGTGAGAAAAAGGATTCATGTAGCCGACCCCACGTAGTGGGATAAAGGCTTGATGTTGTTGTTGTTGTTGTTTATAATTTTATTATAGTTATTATTTGAATCATAATTATTTTCACACTTTTGTTATAAATGAATTTGCTCGTGAGCTGATTTGGACTCATAAAATTAAGCTTAAGCTTAAATTAGAGGTGATTTGAGCTTTTTAGAGCTTATTGCAAAAGAGAGGGAAGACATATTTTGGAGGAGGAAAATTTAACCTAAAGTTTTATTCAAGTTTTTGAGACCTGGGCCGGTGTTTGCCTCCATCTGAATCCAAACCTAGCGCCCCGTGCCTTGCAACCTTGCCTGCTCCGGCCCACTCGATCAACCAATGACCTGACCTAGATCCCATGCCGGCCCAGGTCTGCGCTTTAGATTTGTTAACGCGCCCTTGCCTAGCGCGATTCTTTGGTTGTCCAGCATGCAACACTAGTGCGACCCAACACCACCCAATCTGTGCCTTCTACGCCTTCCAACCTGTGCGTCACCGGCGGCTTGAACACCTCTTCTTTCCTAGACAAGAACATTCCTCCACCTCGAGATCGTCTCAACGAGGCTCTGATATCAATTGTTAGGAAATTGTGAGGTCTTGAGAGCTTCTTGAGCTGTTCTTGAGCTTCATGCAAGAGAGAGGGAGAGAGAGAGAGAGCGAAGACTAATTTTGGAGGAGAAAAATTTAATCTAAAGCTTTATTCAAAATTTTCCCCAATTAATACATCACATATGACATCTATTTATAAATATTTACATTTGATGTGATAACATACAGGAACAAAATAACTTAAAACTAAATCAATTCATAACAATATTCAAGCCAACTCAAGAGCCTGCTCAAAGCATAAAAGTCCAATGATATACATGTAAGTTATCCTAATAGAAACTGTAATTGCGAAAATAGATTCTATCAAAGCATAAATCACTCCAAATGAAGCCTAACATCAGGATTGCGAGTTGCCTTCAGCCACATATCTGCCATTAATCTTGCAGAAAAGCTCCAGATTAAGTTCTTTCCTCCTTTATCTTCCCCCTCTCTACCCTTCTTCACACCCTTCACCACTCCATAAGCCACCAGCCACTGCATAGCCGTTAGTCTCTGTCTCTCCCCATCCCAGACACTCCTCTTCCTCCCTAACTTCAGCTTCATTCCTCCAACATGTAAGCTTCCCACTTTGAACCCCTCCTCCCCGCCTCTCGGACCGCCACCACCTCTAGTCGCCTGAACCATCATGATCATTGGAGCTCCAACCGCCTCGTACCGCCTCACCGGATCCCTCAACTGAACCAAAACCATCAAAATAACTCCTTTAGCTTCACCATTATCTTTCTTTAACCAATCCTCGAGTGTGACAGCGGAGTCGAGAATGGAGCTTCCATTGCTTTCGATAGCTGGCGAAATGTCGAAAGGGGGTTCCTCTTCTGCCACTCCAGCTTCTACCTTAAGCCCTTCGACCGCCATTGTCTCCATCTTCTGCAGTGAGAATGAGAGAATTTCCTCCATGGACACCAATGGTTCCTCTCTCACATTCCAAATCCCAGTTAAAATTCTCTCTTTTCTCCCCTCATTCATTGCTTTGGCCATTGATTTCAGACCAGCTACAGACTTAGCTGCAGTAGAGTTGGCCCTTTCTTTCTTTCTTCCAGTTACAATAGCTGATGCAATTCCTTCAAATGCAATCTGTTCTGCAGTTTTACCTATGAGCTCATCCATGGAAGTTAGTGACAGCAGCTTTGATCCAAGCTCTTCAAATCCCTTTGCTGAAATCTTCTGGAAGATTTCGATCCCGGCCGAGGGCTTCGGATCATTGATGATGATTGGTTTGGAGACCTGCATTGCAAGTTTTGGCGTTTCCCTTTTCAAAATTTCGATATCAAATGGATTCAAGGAGGTTAAATAGCCTCCATCTCTTGTGTGAACAACTGAGCCTAGACCCCTCCCTAGATCAGAAAGATAGCTTTTTTCTTCTTCAGGGCCTTCTTTCGCTTCAGTCTTCAATGAGTAGTTAGCTATTTCTTTATCACCTTCAAGCTCCAGCATCTGAAGAAACTCCCTTGTTGCCGTCTCTTCCTCAGCATCAAGCTCCTGAGCTTCTCCTGGCTGTGGCTCTTCGCCACCTTCATTGATCATCATGGATTCAAGAGCTTTGATTTGGTTTGCGATCGAGTCGAGCTCTGTCAATCTGAGTGAGTGTGCATTGTCGTGCACTACTTCCTTCACAACCTCGCTCGAGGCCGAGGCCTGATCTGATGCCACCTCGACCTCTTCTTCCCCTCCAAAACCGACCTCAACTCCCTTATCAATAACATCAAAGTCAGGGAGATCAAGATCTTCAGTCTTGGCCTCTGGCTCAGGCTGAAATTTTGGTGAAGGGTCTTCATCCAAGCTGAATTCTTCAATCCCTGTGAATTCTGGAGCTGAATTTCCATCCTTGGAAGGCAGCGGTGCTGGTCGCATCGCCCTCGGGCTCGAGATACTAAATGACGACTTCGAATGCCGTCGAGCGAAGGTTGAAGATGAGTCACCCGACCCTTTGGAGCCCAATCCGGTTGGAACCTCAGATGCCTGGCTATAAATTCCTACTCCCCCATCCTCCATGATCTGAAACCCCAACTTGATTACCAATTCTCCTCCTTTGGCCTTACCAGAGAGCTTGAAAACTGTGTCCCATTGCCTAATTCTAGACCCCTCAATGCTCCTCTCCATGGACTCTTTCACCAGCAAGCTCAGATCAACCGAGCTCCGGCCGAAATCGAGCTCAGGAGCATCAATTGCAATAGGGGATATGACAAAAACACGGGGCTCAAACCTGAGCGGCTTCCCCGAGCTTCCTCCACCGTTGCAATAAACATGGCTTTTGATGAAGAGAGTTTCTTCGAAATCGGCGGCGCCTTGCAAGACTCTAGCTGGCATGGTCTTAACAGCCCCTTCCTTTGACTCCTTCTTCCGGACGCTAACGGCTAGGCGGATACCGTTCATCGAGGCAGGGAGGGATTGGATTGTCACGACTTCGATGGAGAAGAGGATGGAGAGGCGTTGCTTTCCGATGTGCGAAATAGCTCGAAGTGGTTTCCAACTCCAAATCCCCTTCTTATTTGTGTTGCTCGGGGTGTCAAAGAAGGCGGAGGGTGGTGGATCCAAAGACATAGATTCGGGTTGCGGGCGAGAGCGAAAGGGAGACATGGATAAGCGGCGGGTGCGAGTGCGGGGGTCATAGGAAGAGTTACTGGTGGTTTGGGAATGGTCGGAGTGGGGGATAGCATTGGTGGTGCGGGGAAGGGCGAGAGATGCCGTTCGGCGGGCTGTGTGGGCTTGGTAGAGAGTCTGGCTCAGGGCGTCGAGCTCCTGGAGGAGCTTGCTATTTTCGACGTCGGCCATGGGAGGAGAAGGATGAAGGGATGGAGCCATGGCGGGAGGGATAAAGGAGGGGAGGTTAAGCAGCTGAAGGGAAATGGGCCATAGAAGTTTGGATGGGGTTAGAGGGAAATGAATGGAGGAGGTGAGAGTGCGAGTAGCCATGGAAAGGGACAGAGGTGGGGAGGAGGAATGATTGAGTACCGGTTGGGATTTTTTTTATTTTGTGGCTCTGTTTGGAGTTTTGGCGCGAATGTGGACAACGGACATTTAAAAAGTATTTAACGGTCAAGTCGGGGTTTACAATGCTTGGAGATTCGGGATTATGGTAACAGATATATATATAAATATAATATATATATAATTTTTTTAATTAATTTGTTATTTTTTTAAAATATAATTATTTTTCTTAGTAATTTTGATAGTTATCACCATATAGTGTCATTGATTTTACTCTTAAAGGATGCCCATTTTTTTATGATTTTTATGCTATTGAAGGATTACGCAATTTTTTTTTTTGTTTTTTTAAGAAAATGTTGAAAATACAAACTCTTTGTACATAGAATTAGACATTATTTGGAATAACTTTTTTACTGCTTCTTAAAGCAAATTTTTAGTATAAAAATTTTAAATTATTTCGGATAGCTTTCTTGATGCTTGTTTATATATATATATATATATATACAAAACAATATTATATATATACAAAACAATATTCTAATTAAATTTTTGTTGGAAAATTTTTATATCAAGATATTCAATTAAAATGAGATGAGGATGAATTTTGCAATATTTTGATCTATTTTTTAAAATAAATGTAATATTTATTACTCATGTATTGCACTCATTTTAAAACATATTTAAAGATTTTAAAATTTTCTTTATTTTTTATGAAAATAAATTTTAAAATAAGAAGTTTTATTTAAAAAATAAAACATTAATTTAATTGATAATTTATTATCACAAAATAAATTCAATAATCAATAAAAAATTAAAAAGTTGCATATATGATGAAGTATAAATATCAGCTAATTTAATAATTTTTTAACTCATCTTTCTCTCTCTCTCTCCTCGTAATCCAACTTGATCATAAACGCGCCATTTTGCTTTCCCGGCCCTGTCTTAACGAGTTTGGTCAACGGAAGAATCGCCGGCGGAAAGCTTCAGGACGGGAGCTTAGAGGTGACCATTCCCTCACTCCTATCTCTCACTCTACTTTGGGTTAGTTAGCCAATCTGTTATTCGAAAGATTCTACGTAGATTTTGTTTTCAATTCAATTTTTTTTTAAGATTTCAAGCTTTTGTTTTTCCTTTCAAAATTTAAAGTTAAAACGCAAACCCTAGATACTGATGGATTGATTTATCATTATAGAATGGTTCTGATTGGAATTCCTTTGCTATATGCTTGCATTATTGATGTTTAAACTGATTTTGTTTGTCTACAGAGTGAGATTTTCCTGCTGAGAGAAAGGTAGGGAGGGTGGTAAGTAGATAGAAGCTAAAAAGGATTTTTTGTAATGGCAGCAGCGAAGTTTCAAGCGCTATGGAACCATCCAGCTGGTCCTAAAACTAGTAATTTATCTGATCTTAACATCCCAACTCTTTGGGTTTGCATTATTAACAAAGTTTTATCTCTATTTTAGGCGTTATTTTCATCATGTTACTCTCATTATCTCTCTAATATTATCCCCATTCTTTATAATTTTACCACAAATTAACCATAAAATTCATAGTTCTGCCTTAATAGCCGGATAGCCCTCCTAGATATAAGAACAAGGTCTCACCGAATCTAGGGCTGTAAAGTATGGGGAGCAAGGCCAAGTATTCCGTTGTCTTGCTGATTGATTCCTTGCCTCATGTAAAGTTTTTTTAATTTCTTTTCTAACATTAAGAGTGAAGCACACTTCTCCATGTAGGAGAACTATAAAAATATACTTTTTTTAGCAAAAACATTTCTTTTGCATGGTATATTTTTCATCTCTTTGATCAATCTCCATGAGGTATCTCACCTACCAGACTCACTGTCTCAATACAAAATTTGCATTAACGCATAGAAAACTGATGTTCTTGGTACCAATTTGAGAGGGATTTGAGTGCAAACTTCCTTCCAAGTAGCCAAATTCATCCTCTCACAATGCAAGTAGTTCCAAGCTAGTGGAAGGAAACTTACCAAATCATAAGAAACAAGAGGTTGATAATAAAAAAGTTAAGGTAGAGATAAGGAGACAAGGATGGAGAAGAGAGTGAGGGGAGAGCAGAGCTTAGAAGTGGCAGGGGGAGAGGAGATGAGCATGAGCTGGAAATGAAGGGAGAGGAGTTTGCATGTGTCAGTGCTTCATTTCATCAAAATATTCATCATTGTTCATGCAATGCAACCTAATGGCACCTCTATATATCTATGGCAATAGGTTAAACACTTAATGACTAACAAATCCTCGAACATGATGGAGACATTAAAAAAATGAAAAAAGATGTAAACTAATCTAAATTTCCGTGATCATCCTATTAACTGTTACTCCTTGTTTCTGTATTGGGTATCAATCAAAAGTAAGTTATACGACGACTTCTGTCATTTTGCATACATTTTATGTAATTCTTTTACAGATTACGCCCTGTTTTACCATCATTAACATCCTCATATCTGCAGTTCATTTTTGGGCTCCAACTTTTAAATGGGTTATCAGCATTGCTAACGTTGCAGACTTCTCTAAGCCACCTGAGATGATATCGTATCCTCATCAAATGGGTATATGATTATATATATCTCCATATCTGAATCCATTTACATGTGAGTATATGGTCTGATGCTTCTTTGTTCAACTTTTTTGAAGTTGTTGCTTGCACTGGAATCATCTGGTCACGCTACAGCCTGGTGATTACACCTGTAAGTCTTTCCAATTGCCATTACTAATAAACTTTAGTTTGTAACAGCCTTGCAAGTTGTAATCTGTTCAACATACATTGTTCCTTTGTTTTATTGATTGATTAATAGCGTCCAATATTAGAAGTTTTCTCTTGCTTATGTTAATCGTGATTTTTTTTTTCAAATTTTATTAATATAATGGCTATACTTCAACCTTGTACTTTATAGTTGAGTTGTTAAAGTTAATGGCAAAATGTTTTCTTTGAGTGTAAAACTCAAAAAAGATTTGAACTTAACAGCAGCAGTTTTTACTGCTTGATGATTTTTACTTGAAGAAAGCTCTGTTCTGCAATTTTAGTCCAGCATTCATTAGAGTTTCTCTTGCTTAACCTTTGGCTTGCAGAGGAACTTGAACCTTTTTTGTGTAAATATTGGAATGGCTAGCACAGGGTTCTATCAGCTTTCTCGCAAAGTCCGGTAAGTAATTTTTTGCTTTAAAATGTGATTCTTTTCTAATTTATCTTCAGTCGCAAGGAATGTTTATATATAAAAAATTAATAACTATTAAATGATTAATGTAAAATTGTAAATAAATCTATAAACTTTGCCCTTTTGTGAAAGCATGGTAATTTTCTTAGTTTTGATGCAGTCCTTCCTCCTCTTTTATTGCTTTATCCACGAAGAAATGTTAAATGTCCTATTCTTTGAGCAAAAAAACATAACTACTGAAATCAAGGACACCTAAGCATACTGATGGACCTGCTCGGTCCATAGCCCCACCGGCCCCTGTGGGGCCGGTACTCATTTACTGCAGGCGGAGAACCCGCCTGCCTGGGCGGACAAACCAAGGGGGGGGAGTAAAGGGGTGGGCCCCTTGGGCTCACCAAATTGAAAAGGTGGCATGAGTTGTTTGCCCTAGGGGTATTGAGGGGATTTGGAGGGGTTTTATGTGAGAGTTAAAAGTGTGTTAGGGGGGCTTTTTGGAGGATCTTGTTTTTGTGGCTGTTTTAGGTTTCTTCTTCTCTAGGGCTTGGGAGAAAGCTTCCCTTCTCGAATTGGGAGCATTGTATCCGTGGAAACTTGTAAGTCTTTTGATATTTGAGTAAATGAAGTGTTTGTGAGTGTTTTCATCCAAGAAATTTCGCATTTTCCCATTGTTTTTGGGCTGTTTTGCTTGGAATCCGAAAATTACAACTCAAGATCCATCAAAGTGGTATCAGAGCGCTAGATCCACAAGGAAGGGATGGGTACACGAAGGATTGAATCTATTGAAGAGAAAGTTGGAGAGTGGGAAGTGGAGTTCACCGCCCTTAAGGAGAAATTTGCTTCCGTTGATGAAAAGCTTGATGGAGTAGAGGAGTTGAAGACTCAAATGTTAGGGTTACAAGAGATGATCAAACAAATGGTGGCGGGCCAACACAACATGGGGGGTTCGGTTAACCCTAACCCTAACCCTAATCCTATTGCGCCGCCGGTTGATGGTGAAGGAGGTAGTAGGGTTCGTGAGGGACCTAATGCAAAAGGGAAGGAGGCCATTGACATTATCGACCATGGAG
>NW_021319178.1:14957565-14991198 GCF_001605985.2 Dendrobium catenatum | reverse complement strand
TGTTGAATTAAATCTGTTCCGATTTGATCTGATCTGTACAACTCTGATTCTGATTTGATATTTGTCCGTATAAGTTCTGATTTGATTCTGTTCTGATTCGAGATCTGATTCTGTTCCGATTTCTGTTCTGATTTCTGTCTGATGAGTTTGGTTTTGGATTCTGAGAGTTTTGATTGGAGGTTTGTTGCTTTGCTGAGCTGTTGAGCTCACTCTTGTTTTCTGGTGGTTTTCAGGTTCTGGGAAAGGGAAGGAAGTCCAGGAGTAGATTTCTGAGTTCTGATCCGTATAGGTATTGTTTGTACCTTTTGATTTTTTTTGTACAGTCATGGCTTTTCTGTTCTGTCTTTCTTTCTGTTCAAAAGCCATATACTGTATCTGTAGATGATTATTTTGAGGAAAATGAAACTATAAATGTTTTGTTCCGCTGTGATTGATGATAACTAGTAGCTCTGTGGTTGTGTGTCTGTTGAGTTTAAATATTTGGAAGATTCAGTTCAGAAACCAATTCCAAAGCCAGATCCTGGATAAGAAGGTTTTGTCGCGGTCCGGCTCGGGCGGGATCCGTCCCCGTCGGGTTGGGTCGTGACACATGTAATGCAATCTATATGATGTACATTTGCTACATCAATCCGGCCTTCTCCCTAAGAAGGACCTCATTTGTAATCGACTACAAATACTAGTGGATTCATTCAAACTGGGTCAGGCCCCGTGGTTTTTCCCCCTTTCAGGGGTTTTCCACGTAAAAACTCTGGTGTCTCTTATGAATGCTAGACCCTTTCTCTTATCTGATTGCGTGCTGGATTTTCGTACAACGCTAAGACGATAAATCTTATATTTCTCTACCGCTACGAATACTCCTGGACGCAACAAATATAATGGCTATACTTCAGCCTTGTACTATGCTAATCATCTGCTTATAAAATGAGAATTCTCTGATGAAAGCAAGGAATCCAATTTACAGATCAAATTTGCAATTGCCAATCACCTTCTGTTGCTTGAATATATTCTGGATTGCATAAGAATTTTGGAAATAGAAAACATCTTATGACAGTGCAATGCTTTTATAGGTTTTCTATTAGCAAAAGTACATAGGATTCTTAGCAGACAGGCCTAATGCCTATGAAAAATTACTCTTAGCATCAAATTATATGACCTATCTTGCCTTGAAAAGCTCAAAAAAGATTTGAACTTTACAGCAGAAGTTTTTGCTGCTTGATGATTTTTACTTGAAGAAAGCTTTGTTCTGTAATTTTAGTCCAGCATTCATTAGAGTTTCTCTTGATTAACCTTTGGATTGCAGAGGAACTTGAACCTTTTTTGTGTAAATATTGGAATGGCTAGCACAGGGATCTATCAGCTTTCTCGCAAAGTCCGGTAAGATAATATTTTGCTTTAATAAGTGATTCTTTTCTAATTTATATTCAGTCGCAAGGATTGTTTATTTATAAAAAATTAATAACTATTAAATGAGTAATGTAAAATTGTAAATAAATCTATAAACTTTGCCCTTTTGTGAAAGCATGGTAATTTTCTTAGTTTTGATGCAGTCCTTCCTCCTTGTTTATTGCTTTGTCCACGAAGAAATGCTAAATCTTCCATAAATCCCTTTTATTTATTATTTTCACAAATATCTTAATGTGAACCAAGAGGAACCAATGTTGTGTAATATACCATTGGGAAAATTCATTCTCAACCTAAAAGCTTAACTCATTGAGTGAGGGTGTGTCTATTGGTATATCTGTATGAATATATATTTTTAGCTATTTAATGTGGACTAAACTCAAAGCCTCATATGCCTTTTGACCTAAATATCAATTACACACGTAAAGGAGTGAAATCGGCAACAAAAATGATTGCCGGGGGTCAAATTTTTGGAGCCCACAATGCCTTAACATTTTTCTCCCTCATGTGAGACCACCCCCATCGACCCCCACTCTCAAACAAATGCATCATTAAGTTTTATGCACCAATACGCCCTCAATCATGTGGTTCTATTATGCAAGTCATTTGCACTTTGATTCTTTCTCAATTAGGGTGGAAGGGAGGCAATATGCATGGTAGCTACAAACCACTTAACCACAGTCAAACAATCTACTATGATACAGCTTGTTTGGGAGTAAGTCAAACGGGAACCACAGTTGAGCTATATTCATCAGTTGTCAAAATTGGCTTTGACCAAAAAGCTTAAGTCCATTGGTGAGGGATAAGCATTTTTCTACATCAAAATTTTTTCTCAAATATCTAATATAGGACTTAACCTAACACCTTACGTACCTTAACACTGATTCGATCCATGACTTATCCATTCATCACCTACATCACTCCATTTCTCACTTTCTCACGCTTCAACTCGCATATGACATTTAAGCCATTACAAGTTTGAGCTCCAAATAATGATACCTTGAAAAAAAAAAAATTCTAAACCATCACCAAAGGTTGCCCACATCCCTCTTCTCTTTTGTCTGAGGTTCACCAAAAGCTGAGCAATTTCTTGATTGCCTATTTTAAATAAGAATGGTTGACCAATTTAATTTAAGTTGGGCATTTTTCCTGAGTTTTTATTGTTGACACTGGCGACTCTTCATGTAAAAGCTAAAATAGAAAGCCACATATTCAATGCGTGACTTGTAATAATTAACCCAAACTCTTAATCATTGTGATATTGTTTTCTTTGGCCTAGTGCTTCATGATTTTGTTCTATTGATGAAACTTCTTAGGAGATTACTCATCCTAGGAGTGTTCCTATATACTAGCACACTTAACTTTGACTGTTAACCTCATTTTTGTATGAGGACACTATGACCAATCTAGACCCTAGGATTTATCAAGACCCTAGATCACTACAGGAAAATCACCGATTTCCGGCAGAATTTTCCGGCGGCTTTCCGGCGGTCACGTTTCCGGCGGCTTTCCGGCACTTTTCCGGCGGTTTTTTCTCACGTAATTTTCCGGCGGAATTTCCGGTGGCTCTTTCACGTTTTCGGCGGCTTTAAAAATTTTATTGAAAATGAATAAAAATTTTTACTATGTAAATAATTTAACAAAAATTAATTAAAACTTATATTAACTATTTAATTAATTTTCATTTTAAAATTATTTAGTTAGTTAATTGTTATTTTATATTAAATATTATTTTTTATTTTAAATTAATTAGTTTTATTTTTAAAAAAAATTAAATAATTAATTGCTTTTCGGTCCGAATATAGTTAAATAAATAATATTGACAAATGTAACGTATTTACATAATTGGCATTTCGGTCGGTCGGTTGAAATCAACACGGGAGATCCACGGTTCGAATCTCACCGCGCGCAGACGCGCGGAGCGGGCGCGGAGATCCAAATCAAGTCTAGACTTCAAACCTATCTAGACTTTAAACTTGTCCAGATCTCAATTCCAGTTTAAACTTTGATCCAGCCTCCAATGTAACTTTAATCCTATCCAATCATTTATGATCACTCAAATGATTATCAATGATTTGAATAATTCAAATTCAAGCATCTAAATCCAAAACCTAGTTCAAATCCAGATTTTCAGACTAAAATTCAAGGCTAAAGCCTTAGGTCCTAAGGTAGGTTTACACTATAAGACATCAACCTTCGAGAATCTAATCCCAATCTTCTAATAAAATCAACAATTCAAATTAAATCTCTTTCAAATCAAATTTAATCCCAACACTTAGGATAGGTTTGAGTGTTTCTAAAATGCTTTCAAAATCTCAAGACACCTACTTTTCCTCCTTTGACCTCAAGAAATAAGTGCTCCATTTTAATTCAATCCCTGTTGAATTTCTAATCTCGCTTCCTTTAACATCAAGCCTTGAAATCTCTAAATAAAATTTCTATCATTATTTTAATTGAGAGTATTCGTAGGAAACTATGAGGGCTTACGCTCGTAGGAGATTTAGTAACCCAGATCAATTTTCAAAACTTCAATTAATTGTCTTTGGGAAAATCAAACTCGACGATCATTATTGTCATATTCAAATGATCGATAATAGATGATATCCTCTTTTATCGGGAAGATATATCATTCTATTATCATGACTTTGATTATGAAATTAATGATCCCATATCCAGTTTATTATAGGCAAACACTCGATCCAACATTATTTTGATCCTTCGGGACCATATGTTGTCTTTCCTTGAGTTTGACTACGATAATCATGATAGATTCAAAGTTTTGTAATATAAACTCATTACGAAATATATATTCGCCTCCCGATGTGATATATCGTTCATAATGATGTATTCAATTCTAAAACTAAAATCCCAGAAATTAAATTCTCTCAAAGAAAATTAATTTTTCAAAACTTCAACACTTTTTCAATCACACATGCACCAAAAGACACTTAAATTTTTAAGAGTTTAGCTTATTTACATAAGGGGGTTCACAATCTCCCTACTTAGATAATTGATGCTCTCATTAGTTTCCTTAACCTAGAATCATCCATTAGAAATATAAGATTTTAAAGATAGAGTTTCCATTTTCCAGTTGGTGTATTGCTCCGATACCATTTGTAATTGTTCAAACTTTTAATTATTGAGATATTGTCCGATTTGACCTAATGCCTCATGATTTTTTCCTATTGATGTAATTTTCCTATATGTCACCCATCCTAGGATTGCTACTTTATGAACATGCTTAATTTTAAGAGTTCTTAATGAAACTCCGACCAATACATCAAAAGACATCTCGATTTTACTTAATGGGTTTCACAAGACTAGCCTTAAAACAATAAACTCCAAAACAAGCTCAATGAGGCTAAAGCAACTCTTGTAGTCATTCTTAGTTTTTATATATTAAATCAATTTGATCGGCCTAAGGAAAAATCTATTCTTCGTTGTGTCATTCTCACCCCACAATGAGACCTCTGCTAGTGAGCTTGCACTAACTCTAGTGTGATCCTAGTCACCTCTGATGTTGATAGAAGTTAATGGCTTATCCTAGGTAAATCATTTTTTGCATCAATTCAGTTTGAATTGGGTGTGGTTTAAAAACGCTGGAAGGGTTGTTTAGGAAAGGATAAAGTTATACTTTCAAATAAATATACACAGAAAATGTTTTTTTTTAATATATATATATACTGAATTTCAGGAACATATGAGAAGGACTTTATAAATTAAATCTAATCAATATATGATTGATGACGATAAAAAGATCAAAATAGTTCTTGAACAATTTATAGCGGGCCGTTTTGTCCCATATTATCTAATGCGTATTATTTGTCTCTTGATTGCTCAAATCTGATCCAAAGTAGTCACTCAACTCCTGAAATCCAATCCAAAATGATGAACTAGAGGGGTTCTTTTTTATCATATTTAAGGAGTGAAGGGACTAGATTGAAAACATTTATAGTTCGGGATTAAAACAGCGCCATACAAATAGTCCAAAGATCATTAGACTCCAAGGATTAGAAAGAAGAAGCATGCCTAAGTAACACAGATTCAGGCTAGGTTTGGGACAGCTTTAGACCATTATTTTTTTTTTTGCTTTCAAAAAATTTTTGTATTAAAAAACAACTTAACAAAGCAATAAGAAAGCCGTCCCAACCAAAGCCTAAATTTGTTCAAATTGATTTGTAAAAAGTATACTAACCACTTTCTACAACAACGAGTATAAATGAATGAAAAATGAGGATCCACAAAGTGGACTTATAATTCTTTGAATAAGGATAATGATGTCGATGATGATAACAAAAGTTATATGGGATGTGACCTACTAAAATTGATGTACAAACTATTGGGATAACACCACCAGTAATCACATGACTAATGTCTAATAACAACTTAATCAAATAATGATAAATTGTACTCAAAACATACTAAAAAGCTAAATTCTCATAACTAGACAGTGAATTCCTTCAGATGTATTGACTCCTTCAGCAATACTTCATCAAAGGCTAACATGTTGGCGGTGCGCAAATTTATAAGTTCAAGTATAGAATTTTTTTTTAACCCCTATTTGTTCATATACTTGGTCGTTGTACACTTCGTAGATATATCGGGGGTCCAAGGGAACAGTGCCTCATATCGGGGTTCGACCTATCTTTACTAAATCTAATCATCAGGGGCAGAACAAATTTTGGTTGTAAGAATATTTTTGGATTGTCTTTACTATTTCTTTTTGTATTTGGTTCATCGTTCCCTAACAATAACACATCTACAAAATGTGTTTAATTATGCTGAGAAAAACTTTTAGGGCGGCAATTGCCTAAAAACTCTTGTAATAAAGATTAAAAAATAGACGAAGAGGGATGAATTACCTAAAGAATCATATAATAAAGAATATTTTTTTAGGGGGGCAATTGCCCCTCGGGCTTAAGGTCGATCCGCCCCTGCTAATCATGCTAAAGGATTGCTACTTATTTTCCCTTTCCCTTTTGTTATTGTTGCTTGCAATTCATCATCATATGAACATCTCAGGGAAGACTACTTATCTGATGGGAAGGAGGAGCAGGTGGAAGAACAATAAATTTCTTCAGGACCTCTTTTGGGACAGAATTAAGCACCTGAATTTGCATTTTAATTACTGTGACCAATAAAATTCAGATTATGTTTGTATTTCTATGGATCAAATTTTACTTTGTTTGGTGGTACTGAGCTCTATGAATTTCCTTGAGAGAACTCTGATAGTTTTTGGAAAATTTTGTAGCAGGATATGCATGCTGATATAATTTTTTTATGGAGATGGATTTTGATATCATTACATTTGCTTTGAGATTAGTGTTAAATATAAAAAATTTGTTTTGCACTTATTTCAAAGCAAATTCAATACTTTTGAGGTCCATTATCCCAAAAAATTGTTCCAGGAAATTTTTTTCTATTTTAAAAAAATAATTTATAAAATGAATTATTATTTTATTCATTATGCCCTTAAAAAATATTTTCTTCCAAAAAAAAATTATTTCTTCATCTTTCATATTTAATTTTATTTTAATATAATCCATCTAACTTGATCAAGTTCTCAAAATCTCTTACAATAGCTATTAAAATGCAAAAAAATTTTGTTTTTTTTTTCTTCTTTAGAATCAAGTTCAGTAACCTTTAGTTAATTGTAAAAAATACAAGATAGTGTTAATTAGTCCTTAATCACTTTCCTTTGGTTAATTAACTAAGCACCATGTTAATTAATTACCCTTTTAATCATGATTAAATATGATTGTTGCTTGCTTCTTACCATTATTACAGAAAAGAAGCCCTAAATATTCCATCAACATGTAAATAATCCTTTATTAAAACTTTAATTAATTTATTTTATTCTTCTAATCCTTAAACCAATTGCTTTATAAGCTGAAAAATTTTGGCTTCTTCTTTACGTCAAAGTATTTATTAACTTCATTGGTAAAGTAGCTATACCAAATACATATTAAAAGCAATGTTGGTGGAAAAGATTAATCATTTTGGAATATTGCTTTCATCTAATTTCATGATATATATATATATATAAGAGAGAGAGATAGATAGAGAGAGAGAGAGAGAGAGAGAGAGAGAGAGAGAGAGAAGTTGAGATGTCAAGAAATACAAAGAGGTAGATATTGGAGTTTCAACTATCATGCTAAATAATTGGCATGACATTAGTTTAAATTTGAAGCTATTAAGGGAGAATATCACATAACATTTATGTACATATCTCTCTTTTAAATCATCAATGAAGAAAAGAAGAACCCCCGCCATGAACACCAAAGTTAGGGATCAAATGAGGAGAACTTGCTCTATGATTCCCTCCTTGATTGTATGAGATAAGCGAAGAACTATAGTAGTCGACAATGCATGCTTCTTTCAAAATTGAGCTATCTTGATCTCCATTGACACCTTTAGACTTCATCTTAGTTGTTGAATCTTTGGTTGTCATAATAGTTGAGCCACACTGTCTTGGTTGTGTCTGATAGAATACTTTCGATACAACGAGCTCTCCATCTTTCTCTTCTTCATTAGAACCCAAATGATATTGATGCATGACCCAATTAGTTTTTTCGGGCTTTCTTTGCTTACCATAGTTTGTGTAGAGAACAAGTATCTTCTTGTAGCCTTTGACCTTGCCATTTATAAAGACAGGTCTTGTCTTGCCAGTTTTATGCCATCGGGTTTCACCACCGTGATCGTCGGTGTGAACTTTTCTTCTTTTTCTTGTGCCAGTGGTGTAGGCCTTGGAAGGTCGGTGGAAGAAGTGGCGAATGAGGCCATCTCTAGTTACTCCTACAAATAAGAAAAAAATTGTTATATTCTAATATGGAAAAGTTATATTATGATATGTTGATTTAGCTTCATCAATAAATTAAATATTGCTTCTCATCAAAGCAAGTAAATGAAAAAAAATTGTTGTTTAGAGTTCATAGATCTATATGTTACAAGGAAAAAAAGTTGTCAACAAGCAAATTTATTTTAAATGTTCGAAACTTTTTAAGTTAGAGGTTCAAAAGTAGTATGTTTGAATTGGTAGTGTTGGTACGTAGATGCTCTAGATCTTAATTTTAATTATGTCTCACACACATAAGAGTTTTAATAGGGTCTTTGAATGATTTTATCCCTTTTATTTGAGATGAAAGATGAGAATTCAAAATAGAAGAGCCCTTCATCTAGCTTTCTTGGGAGGCATCTATAGCTATTTTGGTACTTGAGTGAAACTACAATACATATGTGCGATACATATATTAAGAGTATTTTAATCCTCTGGTGTACATAAAGGTGGAATGGTAAGTTATGATCATTGAGATTCTTGAGATTGATGGAGGCTTCAGGCTTTATGATTGGTGATGTTAAAAATCTAACTTGAATGGTTGAATATATGCTTATGTTTTTGATATTGATGCCAAAGTTATATCAAATAAATAGAAAATGATATGCTCAAATCCAAAGATTTGTGTCAACAATCATGTGCTAGCTTCATCGAGGTCAACAACTAGGTCAAAACATATCTTAATATGATCAAACAATTGAATAGTTAGAAAGGCTATTGTACTATTTGATCCTTGTTGTATGAAGATCATTGAAAGTATGAATATTGATGTCATTGATCAAATGATTATAATTGATTCAAGGGTTATCTTTTTTATTCTCTTATAAAAAGTATAAAAATAATCCTTTTTCTACTTAAATTAGATAATTGTATACATAATTGCTTACTTCATTTAATTTTCATGGAGATTTAACACATTATTCTTAGAAAATAATGACAATTTTGAATGCCCTTTTACGTTTATTTCGAGCAAGGCTAAAGGAATATTGATGTTTTTTCAAAGATGAGGAAGAGGTAGATATCTCAAGTGTCAAGTTTTTAGTCTTTGATTAGAATTAGAATCCTGAAGTCTAGATTATTGAAGATGTTAATGAAACTAAGGCCTCTAAGATTATTCCTAGAGAGAATAACTTTGAGATTTTGCTTCTCTTCATGAAGTTCTTTTTTACATAACACCTAAACCATGCACTTAAGAAAGAGGATGATGATGATAATCAAGAATCTTATTCTACCATTCCTTCTAGAAGATCTATATAACATATGGATGTTGGTCACTAGATTTATTAGTAAGTTTATGAGTAGAAGAGTTCTCAGGAGAAGCATGTTGTGGAATGGAATAGACTCCTTCAGTTTAAGAATTTTACTAGATTGATCATTTTTAACAACTGAAGGTGACTGCATTTTATGTTATACCTCTAACATAAGAGATTATTAATTTTTATATTTCTACTACCCTTAGTGGTTTTTATTTTAAGGGCATTGGTGAAATTAGTTATAGGTTGAATGAATTAAGATGAGGCTTTGAATATCCAAAGTGATAAAATACATGTTTCAAACAAAAAAATGGAGATTTATGAGTCCAATTTTAAAGATGTTAAGAAGTAACTCTCTACTCAACACAAAGTTGAGTAATTATTTATTTGACAATAGGCACACATTTAGTCATATATTGAAGAAAAGCTAATACAAAAACACCTAAAGTAGTTCAATTTTTTTTAATAAAGTGAATAATGTTACCTAAAGATGGACTCTCTTATGCTTATATATGGATCAGTTTACTGCCTTGACATCTATAACTCCATCTTAGGGCATAAATTAGATTAAGACCTTGGCAAGCACTTCAACAAGCACATCTCCATGTTGGGTTTGGGACCCATGTTCATTTTGAACTTTGAAGCGCATATCCCTTAGTATTATTCTTGATTTTTCTTCAAATGATTAAGTGTGTTCCTAATAGTGAGATGAAGTTTCTTCTATTCCCTTTCATTTCTTAGCAAAGTTTAAAGGTGCCTTAAATCTAATACTTTATTCTTATTATTTAGACCTAGTGCTCTTAATGATTTTCTTAATGCTTACAAGAAGATTTTCTAAGCATCATATATACATGGAGTACCTAGCTAGGAGATCTCTAATGTTCTTTAGTGACTAAACTTGCAGGTGAATAAGAAATAGCATTAATTCAATGAAATTTCCTCCTTGGGAAGGAAGAGTGAGAACATAGAGAAGAGAAGAGCTTTTGACCTTGGCCTTATGAGATGTATTTATAGAAAATTGAATGAAGGATATTTTGGTACCTTACAGAAGCATGTGGTGGATATATGAGCCATGTCATTTCAACAATCGAGGTGTTTTGGTCCTTCAATTCAGTTAACTAAAGGGTGGAATACTAATGCAACAACCTAAGCTTTAACTATCGATATATTGTCTACTTTGGCTTAAGGACCTCACAGTTTTATCTTGTTAGTGTAACTACCCTATTGATGCAACTTTTCTCAGAAGGTAACCAATCCCAAGATTTTTCGAGATGAGCACGCTTAACTATAGAGTTTCTTAATAAAATTCTAATCATTATACAAAAAGGCACCTTGATGTTGAAGAGTTTAGATTCTTCTTACTTAAGAGGTTTCACAATCTTAAATTACTGACGCCCTCGTCAGTATCCTTATCCCAAAATCATCCACTTGGAAGATAAGATTCTATAGGTGGCCCCTACAACTTTTAGTGACGACTCTTACCACGTAGTAGTTTGTCCCATATAGGGTTCAATAGGTAGCTCCCATGACATAGCACTTTGTCTTATATGATACTTAATTCCCATCTTCCAGATGGTATATTGCTAGCTCTAATACCATTTGCAACAACTCAAACTCTTAATAATCGGGATATTGTCTGCTTTGACGTCCTAAAAGCCTCACGATTTTTTTTTTCCAATTTTTGTAACTTCATAGAAGGTCACCAACCATTCTATTTTTTTATGATGAGCACACTTAACTACAAAATTTCTTACTCAAATTCTAACCAATACATCAAAAGACGCTTCAATGTTTAAGAGATTAACTTCTTTTTACTTAAAGGGTTTCGTAACTAAGTTATACTATTAGAGATAATGAATGGATCAATGAATGTAATAATATTCAAGGTTAATGTTGTTAGACATCTAATTAATAGGATGATCATATTTATGTTGGCTTTTAAATTAATGATAATGGTGCCTAGAATTAGATAGATATATTTACGTTAGAAGCTAGCTCGAGGTTTTTGATGAATGTGCATTTTTTTAAGATTCGATGGGTAGGTTGACACAAGACTTGATATGCTCAAATAATAGATAAACTAAAATGACTATCATACTAATATAATTTGTGGTAAAAATATCATTGGTGCATAAATCTTGATATTATTGACCTAGTGGTCACATTTACTTAATTAAGTGGCAATTTTTTAAGGTTAATTACATCAATATTAAATTGCTAACATGTAATTACTTATTGGTAATCAATAATATATATGAATTTCATGCTTAAGAGACTTTCCTCTTGTGAAGCATGTGTATTACTATAGCTGACCAACTTTCTCATGTTAGATGCAATTCTTTTACAAGAAATGTTATTTCTAATGTACTATTAATTAGTTGATTCAGAACTAAATATCAGTTAAGAAAAGTTTTCACCATAGTGTATTAATTTGACTAAGCATTAGAATTGTTGATAGATCAACAACTAATAATTTTTAAGAACTCAGATTGCTTTCTAAACATCATAATATTTTCACCAACATGAGAGTGTTGGTGAATTTTCTCTCTCTCTCTCTCTCTCTCTCTCTCTCTCTGAATTTTTTAAATCATATGTAGGATTGTATTAACAATATAATTAGAATAAATTACTTTTATCTAACAAGAGAATGCAACAACATGAAAATTTTAATAATAAAGGAATAATGATTCTCCTCTAAGAGGTTTACATCTAATGCCTTTTATATTTGCCTAATTTTTATTATTTATATATTAAATTGATATTAATATATATTTACATAAAATCTTGATATTTGCATATCAAAAAGAACTCTAACTCAATCAATTTCTTCCCCAATTCTTCTTACTTATAATCTTCTTTGAACTAAATATTCACCAACTTCTTCATGTAATTCAATCTATATTTTTTCTTATATTCCTCTTCTTCATAACTATCATTATATATGTATATTTATATTTATATAAAATTTACCAGGGAGTTTTTCAGGGTGGGTGTAGCAAATTCCATTCTCTCCATCAATGGTAGGAATGAATTCATCAATAAGGGGATGAAGCTTCTGCAAATCAGGCCTTGCCTTCCCTTCCAAATGCTCTAAAAGCTCCTGGTCCGTCGGATCAAACTTAACTCCGGCCGGCAGCCCTGGCAGATCTTGAATTGCACTTCCAACCTGACTTATGATCACTAATTCATTGAGAATTTAATGGAAGCAAATAAATATATAACATAAGATTTTATAATCCTCTTTGAGATTTAGGTTTAGCTTGGGACGGTTTTATTACTGCTTTCTAAAGCAGTTTTTCATTATAAGTTTTTTTGTACTATAAAGCTACTTTAGAAAGCGGTAAAAAAACCGTCACAAATGAAGCCTTACATATGATAATCTTAGAAATGAAGATAGTTTATGCAAGATTTGAATGTTGCATTTGCATTTTCTTCTTCACATATATAGGCATGTATATACAAGCACCTGATCATCAAGATGAACGCGATGCCCACAAGAAGAACATATCCTAGCGATCATGGGCGATGAGGAGGACTTGTCGCCGTGGGCTGGACGGTCATGATCGTCGTCGTCATCGTTGCAGCCGCTGCACCATGTCATCTTCTTCTTCACTTCCACAAGTTCTCATGAGCAAGCCCACTGGGGGGCTGAGGAACTTTTCCCCAAGAGCTAATTATTCCTTTCTCTATAGGAGAGACAAAAGGAATAAGAAAGGAGGAGGACTAGAAGAGGAAAAGAAAAGGAGAGAGCCAAGGGGGGGAAAAAGGAGAAGAGAAGAGATTTGGTGGTTGGCTTCTCTCTCTTCCTTTCCTTCTCTCTTTATTTTTTCTATACTTATTACTTCTGCTTAGCTATGGTAAGGCCAGTATTGGATTCTCTCTCTATCTTTTTTTGCACCAAAGGCAGAGGGTGTTAAGAGCTCTTTGGTAGGTGCAGATAGCACTGCTGACAACCAATCAGAAAAGTAATTATACACATATTGATTGATTGTTCATATATACGTTATCTCTGCATCTAACAATTTCACCATTGATAATGAAACTAATAGGAGAGAGAGAGAGAGAGAGAGAGAGAGAGAGAGAGAGAGAGAGAGAGAGAGAGATGGATGAAGTTAGACTTTGGGAATATTAATGGATTGCTTGGTGGTTAAGATTGGTGATGCTATTGGTGCAGGTGGTTGAAACCATGTAAACTTACTTGGAATGCCGGGATGCTCTCTCCTTATTTTTCAAGCTTCGAGTTTAAAAAACTCTATATAGAAAGAGAGAGAGAGAGGAATAGAAGAGAGAGAGAGAGAGAGAGAGAGAGAGAGAGAGAGAGAGAGAGAGCATAAAAGTAGAGGGAGGGTGGAGTGGAGACGAGGCAACCTATACATATTAGACGTTTTACTGCCAATGAGAGAGATAGGTAGATTGAAAGAAATGCTGGAGAGAGAGAGAGAGAGAGAGAGAGAGAGAGAGAGAGAGATCTTTTAGCTCCAAGGTCGCCCTAGAGTGCCTTGGAAGAGATACTGAACAATAGAAATCTTAACCATATTGTCGCGAAGCAAAGCTTTTTTTTTTTTTATTCTTTACTGTAAATATCATATCGATCTCTTTTTTAAGAGTTATAAGCCAAATTATTTCAGCATAAATATTTCTTATATTATTTTTTTCTGATTAAAAATTTTTGGATCATTTAATTTATCTTCTCATTCTATTTTGGTATATCACATTTTATTTATATATATATGTTTATTTTTTATTTTTTTAATAAATTTGTGGCCAAAATAATCAGTGTCACTGAATAAATATCCAAAAAAATATATTTTTTTATCTTTGTAATTTTATATTTTTTTTATTTACAATTGGTTCAAATATCATTATTAATTAAGGCATTTGAAATAATATTGTAATTGTAATTTATAAAGATTCTTAAAGGCTTAATCTAATCTAATATAATATTTAATTTTTTAAATAAAATATTAATGATGTATATATACTTATGATATATTTTACTGTTACATGTAAAATGTAAATATTTTCAATGCCAAATTTTATGTTGCATCTCATATAAAGTAGCAAATATCTCATATTTTTAGTGTCATATTATATTAAAATGATGTTGTATATTTGTACATGCATATCTCTATAATCCATATATATTTGACGTATTTGATGTCAAGAGAGACATCTGAGATAATTAGGGCATCTTCAACCGAACTCCAAAAGCTTGAATGGCGTTGTTGCAGAGCTCTAGCGGAACGGTAAAACTTCCGCTATTTGCTTGCGGATGAACAGTGGGACACCAATATTGACGTTGCACTGTTCATCTCCATTATTTTTCTGTCTCTATCAAACTTACCAAAGAAACGCGCGAAAAGAAGAAAGAACTACTTTATCTTCGCAAAATTGGAGTTCAATTAGATGAATTACGACATTTTTTTAATTTCACGCATTTTGAAGTGAAAAATGAGATTTTTGACTGGAGATGATCTTACAATTCCCTAGAGGGGAACTTGTAGTCCGAAGGGAATGTGCAGCTATTGGCCCTATCCCGTGCATTCATAGCTACTCTCTCCCATGATGGGATCATATCATGAAGACTCACCTTAGTAGTAGTTATAGGGGTGTCAATTCGTGTTGATGGGTTGGGTTCGGGTCGAACACGAGTTGACATGGATCGAAGCGGATCAACTCGAACTCGACCCGTTTTTTTGCAAATGGGTTAAACATTTCAACCCGGACCCGATCCGTACGGGTTGTCGGGTTGACCCGACTCCACCCGGATTTAATAGATTTGGATGAAGAAGCACTAGCTAAGCCCTTGAGCCAGTCCACGAGTGCGGGTTGCTCCATAGCGGCAGCAACGACGGAACCGCGGAAGGAGTCTGCAGGACCGCGAGTGCAGGCAAAGAGAATATTAGATGAGTACAATAATGGAGCCAAAAAAAATCATTAGCAAGGCATATATAAACTAATTTTATATTTATAATGTGCGTAAATTAAATTTTTACTATTAGAAACTTCAAATTTCATAGCATAAACTTATTAATACATCTCTATTATATGCAAAAATATATTAAAAATCTTAAAAGGGAGGGGCCATATGCCCTCTCATGCTTCCCCTTAAATCCACCCTCAAAAAATTCATACATAATAATATTATTCTCTTAAACCAATAGGCCAAATCTTGTCCATTCAAATAGGACAAGCATTTACTTATTTTTTTATAGGATGAAAAAATATATTTAATACATAATATTTAATTTCAAATATATGTATATTTTGGGTCTTAAATATAAATATGTTAATTCAGACGAGAAGAGAAAACAAATGGATCATGATCTAATTTTTTCGTGCTATGAATCAATTGGAAGAACTTCGCCGCAGCATACTCAAATTCAAACCTTTACATGATTTTTGTCCAACTATTTTGTTATGATATCTCTTAAGTTTCTTAAAAACTTAGGTTTCCTTAGGGATGACTTTCTTATTGCTTCTTAAAGCTGTTTTTTAGTATTAAAATTAATTTTTTTGATACTAGAAATCTGCTTTAAGAAGCAATAAGAAAATCATCCCAAACGAAGCTTTAATATTTGGAAAAGATATGGCCGAGCATCATCACCATCATCCAAACATTATGTGGTTGGCCTCCTCGCTTCAAATTCAAGTTGGTCCAACCAAACAATATGTGGCTTAAGATTTCATCCACAATAGAAGTCAAATTATACAAAATAAATAGGTTGTTAAAACCTTTCAAACCAAAATCCAAGCAAGGAGGTGGTGGTTGCCTCTCTCTCTTTTGGATTTGAATTTTAGCATGTTTGTAAAGCATAGCTCATATGTGAAAGGAAAAAAATGTGAGAGAATGAGTAAGCCTTTCAATCACATGCTCTCTCTCTCTCTCTCTCTCTCTCTCTCTCTCTCTCTCTCTCTCTCTCTCTCTCTCTCCATCTTCTCTACCTTTAATTGGAAATCAATTTCATAGAAATGTAGATTTTTTTTTCATGTTTTTTTTTTTAAGAGAACATAATAGAAATTATGAGCTTCTCCAAAGGGATATCCTCAGATCCATCACATCAAAGGTACATGATAAATTTCACTAATCTCAAAGCAAATCAAATGGTTTCAAACCCATCTCTTTACTTTATGGCAATGATATGAATATTTAGAATAATGACAAACATGAACATAAGTTAGTTGCTTCATTGATTAACATGGTGGAATAAAGAGAAAATTGTTAGAATATTCTGATCTAGATTATATAAAGATGAACTTAAAACTATTGAATTTACTTTGAGATTAGCAATGCATATGAAGAATTTGTTTTGCATCAATCTTAAAGCAAAAAAACTAATGATTTTCATTCTCATCATTATGCGATTTGTTTTAGCATAACCCAATACAATTTTTATTAAGAAATATAGGCTGTAGAACACCAAATCTCCCAACTCTTTTCTTTAGATAATGCTCTAATTATAGGCTCTTTAGATGCAGTCATGAACAGTACAGTTTTTTGCAGTCTCATTTCTATGGGTTTTTGGGAGCAATGCAATCATATTGGTATGGAGAGAAGTGAACATTTTTAAAAGCAGACAAAAATTGTATAAAATAAGTTTTTCTTTCCTAAATATGCTGCAAATCCCATCAGATCTCACTAATAAATAGGTTTATGAATGTTAAACAAAAGAAACGAGAAGTAATACCGTATGGTAAGTTATGGGTATCAAAATGAGTTTTTGGGTCAGATTTGGGTCGAATCCGGAATTAGCCCAGGTCCAAACTGGTTGACCCGAACCTGACCCGGTTTTGTATAAACGGGTCGGAAATTCAGACCCAAACTTGACTCACGCAAGCTACTAAGCTAACTCGCTCGACCTGCAAACCTTACCGGACGTGATTGTCTGTGAGCACGAGAGCCCTCCTCTTCCTGAGATTGCACGGGATCGATCGATGTCTCAACAGTGGAGGATGACGACATGATCTTCGGCCCCGTCACGACGATGGAGGATGGCGACAAAAATTGCAAGATTGGCTACATGCACATGATCATTTTGTCGTCGGCCTGCCGAAGGTGACCCATGAGCTTCTCCTGGAGCTCCGCCAACCCGGCAGGCACCATCCTCGTCCATGTAGCCAATCTTCAGATCCCCTATCCGTGAAAATCGTCAGGAACAATCCCTCGTCGGCGACGACGACAGCGTTGATCCTGCTCTCCAGCTACTCCCTCTCTGCTCCCATCTACGTCGTCATACCGGAAGAATCCCTCGCTAAGCTGCGACAACCACCATGTCGAGACCGTCGAGGATTAACCAACCATGTGAAGGGCCGAAGGGGAAAGGGCAATCCCGTTTCCGGGTCAATTCGAGTTGTGCACGGGTTTTTGGGTCCCGAACCCAACCCGATTTTATAAATGGGTTTTAATCTCAAACATGAACCTAATCCGCATGACAAATGGGTTGATCTGAACCCGAAATTTTCCGGGTCGGATCAAATATTGGAGAGATTATTGGGTTCGGACACTGAACACAGCTTATCATTCGGTACTTCACAGTACCGAGTAATACTGAACTCAGTACTGTGAAGTACCGAGCTCAGTACCAAGTGATGTGGCGCATTTTCATTGGGCTCCAGACGTCGTCTGGTGTCCAAACCCAATAATTTCCCCAAATATTGACACCTCTATGATAAGCCAAGTTACTGTTCATCTACTCTTACGGTAAATGAAGTAATTTTTATAGCAAGCAATGGTTTTGGCAAGATGAAGGACATACATTAGTTGGTCCAGAAACAGCAAATATTCTCCTGTTAAAGAAATTTGCAAGCAATACTAACAATAAGAAAATTTCCAAAAACTTATTTGAGGGGAAAATTAACATGAGGATGCGTTCACAAATCTCCATAAATAGGGTTGTCAAAATAGGACAATGTTATTTGTAGCTCGTTTTAGAAGGAAAACACAAACAAAACTTAGTTCGGTCATATTTAGCTCATTGTTAGCCCAAAATAATATATGTACATAAATAGTTTCACCATAGTCAGCTTTATATTGGCTCGAAGCTATATTATAGCAAATAAGTAGAATGATTCTATAATGTTCCGCTTGTTATTTATTTATTTTTTTTTACTTGTTCAAAATTAGTGGTGTCAATTCGGGTCAGCGGGTCGGGTTCGGGTCGAACCTGGAACTGACCCGGCACTGTTCGGGTCAACCCGAACCCGACCCGTTTTTAAAAACGGGTCAGGTTTCTGGACCCGAACCCGACCCGATTTGGGTCCGGGTCAACCCGACCCGACACGAATGACCCGAAGTTGACCTAAAATTGCTAATTTTCGGGTCAAAATCGGGTCAATATTCGATTTTCGGGTCAAAATCGGGTCAAAAACGGGTCAATCTCGGATTTTCAGGTCAAATATGAGTTTTCGTGTCACTTTCGGGTCAATTTCGGGTTGCTGGGTCAACCCGAACCAGACCCGATTTTTAAAACGGGTTGATTTGTTCAACCCGAACCTGACCCGTTTCGAGTTTGGGTTGACCCGAACCCGGATTTTTCCGGGTCGGGTTCGGGTCGTGTTTCGGGTCGTGTCAAAAATTGACAGCTCTACTCAAAATCCTCCAAATAGCAAGCATCTTTCATATACTTTCACATAGAGTTTCAAGTCGAAGTGATCATATCAAGGACTTAAAAGTTTCCATTATGTACGTACAATATCCGAGCCAAAGAAATTAGAGAGATTTACATACATACATGCCACATAATTTATATATAGTTACGTATATAACACCTAAATCTTTATATTTGTTATGTGTACAATCTAATTGTGTTGATCAATAAGGTAATTCTGTTGTCTCAGACCTCAAGTTTGTCGTGCTTGTCGAGGGTGCAGGGAGTTTACCCCTTGCTTGGGTTCGGGTGTTTTTCACTTGAACTTTTTTTTTCTTACGACGCCCCGGCGCTGTGTACCAGAGAGCTTCGGCGCTATGTTCCCGAGTGCCCCAGTGATGATCGACAAAAGCAGAGCGTCACAGCGCTTTGGATTCGACGCAGCAACACTACGAGTTCGGCGTCGTAGCGCTGCAAGTTTGAGTGCCTCAGCGTCGTCAGACATAGGCATTAGCTCCGCCTCAGAGTCCCAAACTGGCGTTGCGAGATTATTTGTACTGTTTTATTTCTTGTTCTGAAGGGTTGCATCCCTCGGAGTTATTTACATGGCTTTATCTTGTATTTTGTGAGTGTACATATTGAAAACGATGCATGAAAGAAGAGAAGCAAGGCAAGAGTGAGAGCGAAGAGAAATATGTACTTATTTTTCCCAATTTTCATATTGGATTTTTTGGTGTGGTATGGCTTTGTGGTTAAAATTTCCATATTTGAGTTTTTTCATGTTAAATCCTAGTGTCCTTTATTTTCCCCCGCTTTTACTTTCTTGCTTGTTTCTTTATTGTGATGTTTAATCCTCCTCATCCCCAACAATATTTACTTAAGTAGCACTCTAAATTCTAAATCACATAAAAATACCAATAATATTAACTTATCTAAATTGAAATATATCTTTTCATACATATATTTTGATATGATTTAGAAACTACGGTAATATGTGAGCCAATATAAAGATTTAGGTATTAGCTATGTAAATATATCAGAATTCAATGATATGCATGTAAATACACAAATATTAATGAGTAACACAAATAAAATAATTTCATCGTGATGTAGAACTATATGTGTAAGTGGAGATTTGCACAAAAGGATTTCAAGAGCAACTTTAGATTCTCGTTAAAGTGATTAAAACAACAATACAAAACAATTAAGTAGTTATTTCGCTTTGGCTAAACTACTCAAGAGACTAAGCTAGATCAAAACACATATCCCAAGGGTGGCCCATGAGCTTCTCCTGGAACTCCGCCAACCCGCTAGGCACCATCCTCGTCCATGTAGCCAATCTTTGGATCGCCTCTCCGTGAAAATCGCCGGAAACAATCCCTTATCGGCGACGGCATCGCTGATCCATGCTCTCCGGCTACTCCCTCTCCGCTCCCATCTACACCATCATACCGAAGCAATCCCTTGCTGAGGCGCGACAACCACCATGCCGAGACCGCCGAGGACTAAACAACCATGTGAAGGTCTGAAGGGGAAATGACAATTGCGTTTCCGAGTCAATTCGAATTGCACGCGGGTTTCCGGTTCAACTCGAACTAGACCCGATTTTATAAATAGGTCTGGATCTCAAACCCGAACTCAGACCCGTATGACAAACGGGTTGACTCAAACCCAAAATTTTTTGGGTCGGATCCGGGCTGGATTAAATATTGACACCCCTATAGTAAGCCAAGTTACTGTTCATCTAACTGAAAATGAAGAGATTTTATAACAAGCAATAATATGGCGAGATGAAGGATATACATTAGTTGGTCAAGAAACCACAAATATTCTCCTGTTAAAGAAATTTACAAGTATTACTAAACGATAAGAAAATTTCCAAAAACTTATTTCAGGGGAAAATTAACATGAGGATGTGTTCACAACTCTCCATGAATAGGGTTGTCAAAAAAGGACAAGTTATTTGTAGCTCGTTTTAGAAGGCAAACACAAACAAAACTTAATTCGGTCATATTTAGCTCGTTAGCCCAAAATAATATATGTGCATACATAGTTTGACCATAGTCAGCTTGATATTGGCTCGAAACTATATATAGCAAATACGTAGAATGTTTCTATAATGTTCAGCTTGTTATTTATTTATTTTTACTTGCTCAAAATCCTCCAAATACCAACTAAGCATCTTTCATATGGTTTCACATAGAGTTTCAAATCGAAGTGATCATATTAAGAACTTCAAAGTTTCCATTATGTACAATATCTGAGCCAAAATAAATAGAGAGATTTACATACATGCCACATAATTCATATATAATTACGTATATAACACCTAAATCTTTATATTTAGTATGTATGCAATCTGATTGTATTAATCAATCAGGTTATTCTGTTATCTCAGACCTCAAGTTTGTCGTGCTTGTCGGGAGTTATTTATTTGTCTAAGACCTCAAGTTTGTCGTACTTGTCGGGGGGCGGCGAGTTTAACCCTTGCTTGGGTACGGATGCTTTGCACTGGAATTTTTTTTCCAGTTCAACGCTCCAGTGTTGTGTACCTGAGTGCTCAGGCGTTGTGTTCTTTAGCACCCAAGCGCTGATCGACAAAGAGAAGAGCGTCACAGTGCTATGAATTCGGCGCAGTAGCACTACAAGTTCGGTGTCGTAACGCTGCGAGTTTGAGTGCCTTAGCATTGTCAGACAGAGGCATGAGCGCCGCAGGACCCCAAATTGGAGCTGCGAGACTGACTGGACGGTTTTCTTTCTCGTTTTTTCTGAAGGGTTGCATCCTTTGGTGTTATTTACTTGATTTTCTCTTGTATTTTATGAGTGTAGACATTGAAAATGGTACATGTGAGAAGAGAAGCAAGAAGAGAGTGAGAGAGAAGAGGGATATGTACTTATTTCTCCCAATTTTCATAATGAATTTTTTGGTGTGGTATGACTCTTTGGTTTTTTTCCTTATTTTGGATTTTTTCCTGTTAAATCCTGGTGTTCTTTATTTTCCGCAGCTTTTTCTTTCTTGCTTGTTTCGACAATGTGGTGTTTACCACTCATCCCCAACAATATTTACTTAAGTAGCACTCTAAATTCTAAATCAAATAAAAAATACCACTAATATTAACTTATCTAAATTGAATTATATCTTTTCATACATATATTTTGATATGATTTAGAAACCAGGGTATTATGTAAACCAATATAAAGATTTAGGTATTAGATATGTAAATACATAAGAATTAAATGATATGCATATAAAAACACAAATATTAATGAATGAAACCAAATTTTACTGATTGGTATATATATCATTAATCTCAACTCAAATAAAATAATTTCATCGTCTATCCTAATCAAAATTATATCAGGATATGCTAACACAACTTTTTTTGTATGCCAAACTAAGCATAACCATAATTTTGATTACCTTCAGAGGCTCCATGATCTCCAACTCCACAGACCAGTTTATCCCACATCAACTCAGCTTCTTCCCTAACCTTTCTCGAAGCCCATAATACATCCAGAATTGAACACCATGAAGTATGATCAGGAATGCACCCATCAATCATCATCTCATCAACAATGCTTGAAGCCTTCTGAACATCCCCTTTCTTGCAGGACAACTCCAGAAGAAGACTATATGTCTCAGGCTCAACTGAAATTCCCCGATTCCTCGACGAAAGGTAAACCTGAAAAGCTCGAATTATCTCCCCTGAGCTACAAAGCCCTCTTATCACCATATTGTGAATCCTAACATGAAGGCACCAAGTTAATCTGTTTGGCACAATTCCACTAAGAACCATCTCATCCAAATAGTTTGCAGCTTCCTGATATCTGTTAGATGCACAGAACCTTTTGATAATCTTCCCAAACAGTCCAGCATCTGGCTTTCTCCCATGGAGCCTCATCTTATCGAAAACCTCTAATGCTTCTCGGAGTTTTTCTTCGCCGCATAAACCATTGATAAGAGCAGTATAGGTGACAACATTTGGCAAGCATCCCTGTTTCCTCATCTGCTCTAACAACTCCATTGCCTCCATTGCTCGGCCACCTTTACAGAGTCCATCAATTAATGAGCTATAGGTGACCACATTGGGCTTAACCCCTTTCTTACACATCTCATCAAACACCTTGAGAGCATGTTCGAACTGGCCAGACCTGCACAAACCATGCATCAAAGAAGTAAAAGTGATTACCGTGGGTGAAAGCCCATGTTGCGGCATTTCATCAAACAGCTTACATGCATCATCAACTCTTCCATGCTGGCAAAGCCCGTCGATTAAAGTGCTGTAAGTGCAGGCGTCCGGCGGGCATCCTCGGTCTGGCATTTGATGGAATATGCGGAATGCGGCCTCAATGACGCCGGAGGAGCAAAGGGCCTTGATGAGGATATTGAAAGACGAAACAGTGAAGGGGACACCGCTCACCTTCATCTCGTTGAAGAGGGTTTTGGCAAGGGAAAGATGGTTGTTTGCAACGAGAGCGGCGAGGACGGCGTTGTAGGAGCGGTGGGAAGGGCGAAGGAGGAAGTCGGAGGTCATGCGACGGAAGAGACGAAGGGCGTCGAGAGGGAGGTGGGCGCGGGAGTAAGCGCGGATGAGGGGGAGGAAGGAGGGTTCCGCAGGAGGGTCACCTAGCTCGGAGAAGGCACGGGATAGGAGGGATTCAGCGGGACGGTGAAGGCCCGAGGCGGCGAGGCGGGTGGCCATAAGTGCAAAGGTTGAATGGTCATGGCGGTAGCCGGAGGAATACTCGTTGGAGGCGGATTCGAAGATGAGCAGAGCTTTCTGTATGTCACGCTCGGAGCGGATTAACTGGAGGACGTGGGAAGGTGCCGGCGGCGCCGTCCACTTGATTGCCGGAGCTTTGGAGGAGACCATAGGCGTGAAACGGGGTGGGGGATAGAGTGAAAATCGACGGACAAATTTTAAAAACAGCATCTTTTTTTTTTAATTATTAGAATAAAACGGGGGAAAAAAATTAAAATTAAAAAACGAATGCAATGTAAAGAATTATCTTGATCTTATTTTGATGAGTATAAAATAATTTCACCTAATTAATTTTTTATTTGGCTTAAAAAAATAAATGAAATGTAAAGCTTAAAAATTACGATCAACAGCAGGTGATAGCAGCGATTATTGAGGATGACAATAACGATGGTGACCTGAGGGTGGCAATTGGCAATGGCCGCCAACAGTGGGTGATGGCAGCGACGGCTGAGGGTGGCGACATCAATGGTGGTCGGAGGGTGTCGGTCGGCAATAACTACTAGCGGGTGGAGGAGGTGGCCACCGACTATAAGGTGGGTGGATTGTCAAGCAAATTTTTGTAGGTGTAAAGCTTTATCGCAAATTTGTTTTACCTCAAAAATGAAATAAAATGATTTGCACTTAATTTATTTTGGTTCAAATTCTTTTTTCATCCAACTAAACACCAAAATTGTTAAAACTCATTCTTTTGGAATACTTGGGAGCCTAAAGTACTCCAACCAAACATCCTCATGGAGCGAGTAAAGTATTGATGATATTAGGCTCTCATATGTTATGTAGCCATATAGGACACCTTTTTGGAGAGTTTCATTTTTGTAGTCTTAGCTTTTATTTTTTGTTGCACTTTGGATGGACCAATGCTATTGTATATAAACATCAGATTATACATATATTTTTATATATTTTTAGATGATATTTAGAAAATTTATTTATGAGATTTTGTCTTTCTTTTTATACTGTATTCCATAAAAGCTATGTTATATAAATCGAAAGTTTTATTTTTTCAGCACTTCTCCAGTCAAATATTGGGATCAGTTTCTAGTGTTTGTCATGATCGGGCACATCATGACCTATGTGATATCAGGTCAGGTCATAACACTAATAGTATGCATTAGTTTTCAAGGCAATATCGTGCATCAATATTATTAGCAATAAAGTCAAACCTGAAATTGTAGTTGAGAAATGATGACCATATGATAATGGACAAGAGAATAAAATCACATAACAATAGTTAAACAAAGATCATAAGAAGATTATCATTGGACACTAGTGACAAGTAGATCATAGTAGGGCATCCACAATTGTTAGAGGTAGCCATTAGCATTGATCATCAAGCAGAGCTCTTACTAACTTAACTCTTAAGTTTAGCTTCAAGCCTTTAAGCATCACCTCTACTCATGTTAAGAATGGAGGTTTATTTATAAATATGATGATCTGTATAGAAATCCCCACACCCAACCAATGTCATGAGCACTTGAATCAAGCAAGAAAAAATATTTTACTCTACATTACTTGAATTCAGCTCTCCAGAACGAAACTTACAAACCAACTCTCAGTCTCTCATAATAATTGTCTTTACTATGCTCACTACATTCATAAAATGCAGAAAAACTTACAGTCCTCTGAGCTTCAGCTGGATCATTCTTTCATGGAGGCAACAGCTTCTTAATCCCTGCCTTCTGCTCTGTAGTTAACCTTGCTGGAAACTTAATATCAAACTTTATCCTCAAATTTCCTTTCTTGGAAGGATCTTTTGGTATTGGCATGCCTTCCCTTGGCACCACCTCTTCATATCCAGGATGAATAATGGAGTTTATGGGTATGGTGAGTGTTCTTCCATCCAAAGTTTTGAGATGAACTGTGTAGCCTGTAAGAGCTTCAGCTAGGGAGATCTTCTGTGTGAAAATGAGATCATTTCCATCCCTTTTGAAGGAATCATGAGGCTTTTCGTCAACAATGAAGACGATGTCGGCCGGAACGACGTTGGGCTGCTCGTTGCCTTTCTCAGGGAATGTAATCTTGGTTCCTTTCTTCCATCCAGGTTTTATGTCGATCGTTAGGATTTCCTCCACTGTCATGGTTTTCCTGGTTGCATTGGAAAAATAAAAATGTCAAGTTAGGTGAAATAATCATGTCCATGATGAGTTATTCAGAATGAAAGAGGGAAAAGATGGATTAGGAACTCATGATATCTAAGTCTTAACCTACAGAAGTAACATTTCCATTCTAAACTTCATAAAAATTAAATTTTTGTTTCATTTCACTTTAAAAATGTATCATTTTACTTGAAAAACTGCAGATTGGTGATTAAGAAATAGCAATGGTGAATACCAACTAATTTGATCGATTAATATCATTAAACTAAATTTCACTCTAAAATGTAATTAAATTTTAAAAAGTGGTAATTCATCTTCCAATAGAACTGTATTTCTTCCTTCTTTAGTGCGCTTCGTGTGAAGGTAACAATATCTCTCCTCTTTCATGTTCACCTACTGAATTTTGGTACGAGATTTGAAGTTCGAATGTAGCGAACGGCTGAAAGCATCTATAAGATGGTATGGAGTTTGATTGGAGATAGTTCTTAGTAATCAAGATTCTAAAATAAAATAAATAATAACAAACTGGATAAAACAGTAGCATTTAACCATGATCGCAACAAAAGAAAGGTAGAAAGATTGGCAAAGCAACTTTTCATTGTTAAATATTTATTGCTTTATGAATTTTCTGAAGTCTAATATGTATAGACACTAAGCAACTAATCTGTCTGCCATGGCCTTCATGTGGCAAGTTTCAGAATAAATAATATAAAATCCAGTGTTAAATCTAATTAGTTATCACATCGAATGATAAAAACAACTTTTTTTTGTAGAATCGGGAATTGAATCATCAGGGAAAAGAAAAACTTACCCGCTGATATCAGCGATCTCCCTGGAAATCTTCATCTTTTTTGTGGTCCCCTTATACAAATCCTCAAGGGTGCAAGGCAACTTGTTCTCAATCGGCGGCGCTTTCTGCTGCCGCTGCGATTCCATCGGACTCTCTCTCATACCGCCGAACGCCGATCCGAAAAGATCATCTCCAAACATCGAATTCGAAAATCTAGTGCCCCCTCTCATCCCATTTCCCCCAGCCATGCCCCCAAAAGGGCTCGAGAATCCAAAGAACTCAGAGAAGATATCATCAGCGTTCCTCGGATTAAACCTAAACACGGTAGGCCCATCGCCGCTGGTGAAGAAAGTCGCGCCACCGGGTCCGGCGCCACCTCCCGCCGGCGGAGGAACACCGCCTTTAAGCCCTTCCTCCCCATACTGATCATACACAGCACGCTTTTGGGGATCGCTCAAGACCTAAAGCAAAATCGATCAAAATATTAAAATAAAAACACTTCGGCGAACTTCAAGATGTAATTTACGAGTAAAGAGATCGGAATACCTCATAGGCCTCAGAAATTTGCTTGAATTTCGCCTCGGCTTCCTTCTTATTGTTAGGGTTTTTGTCGGGATGCCATTTCATGGCGAGCTTGCGGTACGCTTTCTTCAAGTCATCATCTTTTGCGTTTCGATCGACTTGAAGTATCTTGTAATAGTCTATTCCCATTCCGGAGCTGCTGCTACTGCTGCCGGCTTCGGTTCTGGTGCCCTTCTTCTTCTTCGATTCCTCTGGTTCTTGTGCTTCGCTTCTTCTTCGCTTGGACTCCGTGTTTTCTAATTGAGAAATCGAGATGGTCAGTTTTAAGAGAGAAAGGATAGGAGGTGAAGAACGGAGAGATAGAGGAAGAAGGGAGAATACTCGCGAAGCGGGGAAGGAGACGAGAAGAGTGGCGAAGGTTCGAGAAAGATCGCGAACGAAGGACAGGTGGCAGGAAAGCTGAAAGGACACGTGACTGCGCATGATTTATATTATTATTTTTATTATTACTATTATAAATAAATTTAATTATAGTGTTACACGCACGAAATTATTAATATTTATTTAAGATAAATAAAATATAGATTTAATTAAATATTTATAGGGTGTTAAAAATTGATCCAACCTATCAATCTGACTCGGACCCCGATTTTGACTATTGTCGAGCCTATTTACATGATATGGCCAAAGAAGTGTGTGAAATGGATCATGGCAACGAGCAAGCTCCTGTCGTGCGTCGTCATTGACTGAAGGAGGTAAATTGGCGAAGAACAGTCGAAGGAGGCGAAGAAGGTCAATGGTTAGTTGTCAAGATGTTGTGACTTCTGAGACAAGAGGAACATGACTTCCGATCACTTCCGTCTAATGGATTTATAGGATTTGGTTGAAGAAGCATTCGAAATGACAGAAAGAGATGTTTATCGTCACAACGTGCTAGCTCCCGTGACTAGTCATCATTGATAGAGGTGAAGTTCACATATTTTCTTATGGGAAGTGAGTTGGGTTATGTCGAGTTGGTGGCGGGTCGGTTTTTATGTCTGAGATTTAACCCGTTTAAGTAAACTAGTAGGATTCAAGTTGGGTGTATTAAGAGCGGGTGAATTTCGAGTTGGATCTAAATCTGACCTGAAAACTCATTTTGATACCCCTAATTTATATATTATATGTATATTAAAATAATATAATAATTAAAAATGTATTATGAGTAAGATTTTATTTGGGACAGTTTTCTTACTACTTTAAACAACGAAAAATATAATTATATTTTTATTCATTTAATATTTTTACATTGATATAGAGTCCAAAATTACATATGCAATTGCCATGATATGCAACCAACAATAGTCCATCATTATAAATAATATATCATCACTACAAAAGACTGACATATACTATAAGAAACTCTAGTCTACAACCTAGAATAATCTCAATCCATAAAATTCTTATCCTTACCTGAAAGCAAATAAAAATCACATAATAAACAAATATCACAGCAAGTAACCAATACATATTGCTAAAGGAAATGCATAAAACAAAAAGTAAACATAATTGTACAAAAATATAGTAGTCAATAGAAATAATATCATGTATATCATATAAATCATGTACATTTTTATCATATGTATATCAGTCATATCCTTATCATACATCATATATTCATATTAGCACCATATTAGTCTAGCACATGTCAATCAATCAATCCTATCCTCGATCAATCAATCACTATGTATTGTATCTCATGTATCAATAATTTTATTAATCATCAATCTTATCAATTATCAGTCTTAGCAGTCATCAAACATCAATTACATCTGTCATTAATTTATCTTATCTATCATCATGATATATATCCTCTATCTGATCTATTATCTCGTCATTTGTCATATCTACCATATCATATATGCAATTTTGTATGATATTATGTATGAATATTATTGTTAAATTCAACAAGACATGCCATCTAGTTTTAAAGTGGTGTTTTTCATCATTCTATCTATCATCCATATATATCAATCAATCCGTCATTATCAATTAATCACATTTCTCAATTATTTCTATTAATAATGTATTTTAACAAGTGACTCAATAAATCAATGAAAAGTCGTCACTCTTTACCCGTCAACATAATCGATTAATCAGTTACATACTAGCATCTATGATTACACTACAAACGTTTTATTTTAAGGAAAGCACTCAGTCCTGTCACACCCCATAATCTAATTTGTAACGAATTTTATCTTTTAACTTTTAATAATCATAACCATAACTATCTAATTTATTTTAATAATAAAATACTAACATAAATAAATCTAATGATCAAAATATTAAAATACATGTGTTCACTACACAAAGGTCATAAATATTAGCTAGGAGTAATACAAATACAACAAACTATCTACCCAATCTTGAGCTCAAAACAACAACTAAAAGATAAAATGATAGCCTGAATAATTTTGCATATGATCAACCTCACACTCTCAAATCTCTTTCTCTAACCTGAAATCATCAAAACATATATATTAGGTATATACCCTTACTATTAAACTCAAAGCACGAAAAAAGTATTCATGAAATCATTCAGTTCATACTAGTATCAATCAATATAATCATAAATTTGTGTAAAAATTGTAAAACACATGTTGTAATAGTAAAGCCAGTAAGACAATCCAATATGGATGTGAAAATGGTAATGTTGTAAACTATCATTTTTAAACTAAATGTCATAGTAGTATTATCCAAACAATAAGACAATCATATAAATCAGTAAAACAGAAGTATCTATAAAAGTCATCAAAATTTTCTGACAATTTAGTACTATCAAAGAATCGTATAGGAGTGCTCAATAATAGTAAATCAGTAACATTAATGACTCATTAACAATAAATAAGTGCCTTATATACGTATCCAAATAGTCATATTAAATAGGTAAACAATTTTGGCTTGGGTGATATTTTTTAAGGAAGTATTCTTAGTTCGGAATCCCAGTGATTTTCAGCAATCAAAGTCATCACTTTTACCCCTAGGTATAGTAATTCTCCTTATAACTCGTAATTAGTAATCATGTGAATTAGTAGATGTTATCACCGCATATCACATTATTTAAAGGAATGTGCATTGGCCAACAATCTTATATGAGCAAAAAATAGCCTCCAACCAATCTCAGTAATAAACTGTCCTTTCTTATTTTTACACACATAATATTGTAAAGATAATAATAACTAATTATCACTCATTCACATGCTCATATTCATTCACAATGCTTGTATTAACATTATAATCATATCAAAATGCCAAAATCACAATTCTTACTCAAGTTGTACCAATGAAAATAAATACCAATCCATTTGTTGAAAATATAAATAATGTAGTCAAACTGTTCAAAATGAATAGTACGACCACATATAAAAAGTTATATGGTAACAACTACCTAAAATCAAAAATATAAAATGAAAATAATTTAGGATTGTTGCGTGTTAGAAAATACGCGGCGGTATAGTTTGTAAATTTGCGTCTAAGCGTTGCACGTAAGTTTAACACACAAACAGAAAAGAGAAGTGAACACCAAGAGTTTTTACGTGGAAAACCCAAAAAGGGAAAAAACCACGGGGCCTCGCCCAGTTGCAAATTTCCACTAGTGTTTTCGTAGATTACAAATGGCTGATTTCGTCCCACAAGTTGGGACAATCCAAGTACAATTTGTTTCTTCCACGAAATTTACAAAATTCTACGAATTCCTGGCATTTCCTGAAAATCCGGCAGAGTTCCGGCGTCTTCAGGCGGCAGGAAGAGCTCCGGCGGCGGTGGTCGAGGAGGTGAGGAATCTCCTTTTCCCCTTTCTCCTTCTCCTTCTCTTCTTATTCTCTCTCTTCACTTGAGTCCCCTTGGTGTAGAATGACGGCTCTATTTATAGTTTTTCTGGAGTGGCATAGCCCGTAAATAGGCGTGAGATCAAGGGGGAATTGGGAGTGGTTTGAATGGACGACCGATATCGAATCCTTTGATCATGCACCGTTCGTTGGACATTTGAAGCCCTTAATGATGTCGGAATTCAATGATCTTTGGTTCGTTGGATTTGTCTTGTTGAGCCGTTAGATTTGAGTATAAGCTCGTCAAAATCGGAGACCGTTTGGTAACTCAAATTGCGGTTTGAACCTTCCAACAGTGCTTTGAACCCTTGATTCGGGCTCATTTGGGCTCGGATTGGGTTGATCTTGGTGTCGTTGGGTTCGTATTTCCGAGACGCTCAGTTTGACTATAAGCTCGCTGAAATCGGAGTTCATATGCTCCCGAAATTAATTTTTGAAGTTTCCAACTAGCTTTTGCCTCGAGATTCGTGCCCGATCAAGATAATTTTGCGATGTCGTATCAAGGATAAATCAAATATAAAAATCAAAATCTTTAAAAATTAGAGTAGGTTAGAAATCACCTATAATGATCCGAAGAAATTTTGTAGAAATAGTAAAATAAATCAATAGTTAAATCTCAGCTTCCTCTCTCTGCTCTCTTCCTTCCCTTCCTTTCTCAGCAAGCCAAACCAAAGTGAGAGGCAGGAACAACTCAGTGGAGAAAGTTTGTATTAAAAACCATAATTTAGTGCCTAGTGTTACATCATTGTATGCTTAATACTGAATTGTTGTAGAAAAGAGAGCATAAGTTTCGTCGCATTAAATTTCAGAGGCCCAGCATTGCACCTTCAGAGCCAATGCGCACTAAAGCACAACGTCATAGTGCTCCAATTCATAATTTTTTTTCTTCATATTTTCCATTTTAAATATATTTTTTAGATTATTCAGTTTGTTATATGCCCACCGTCATGTATAAGATATTGTTATTCTAATAATCAACCTGTATTAATTATAGTGTTCACAACCAGACTTCCTTGCTTACATGCAAATGTTATATTTATCATATATTAGTCATATCATTTTTTCTATGCAATTCAATATAATGTATGAAATATAATAATTTATGAAATACAAAAAAATCTATACACTACTCATTAACTTCAAAAAATTATAACTACCAATTTACCTTATAAAATCTTTATATAAATGAATTAAAACATTCAGAATAACGATACATATATCACGTACATACAAAACTTACATGGTGAAAGTTCATTACAACGTGATATATCACATTATTATCACTTTCATAAGAGAGAGATATACATCAAGCTCAAAACCATCGAAATTATAAGTAGAGTAGAGGTCACTCTCAACATCTACATAATTTTCTTAATAGGAGCAACAGACAAAGAAACCCCAAAGGGCCTTCTCTCTCTCATCCCTCTCCTCTCTTCCATTTCTTTTACTTCTCCTTTCTTTCCTTCCTCTGAAAGCAAATCGAAAGAGGGAGGGGTATGGAGGTGGTGAGGAATATTTATATTAAATACATTGAAATTTAATTCACTGTTCAGTGCAGCAACACCCAACTTTTCAACACCACTACGTTGCATGTCGATCCAAAAATTACTATAGAACGAGACTGTGATGTAGCGACAGCATTTCCTGGTGTCGTAGTGCTTTCCAGCACAATGCCGCAACGCTGTAACCCATATTTTTATATTTTTTAGATTTTTTTTTAATTTTAGGTTATTATAGCTTATAATCAAGTTCATTATTCCAATGATCTTACACTGACTATCCAAACTAGTTATTGTTCTTCTCCCTCTTTCCAATGCTACTATTAAATGGTGGTTGCTATAACAACTTGATGTTAACAGTGCCATTCTCCAAATAGATCTCAATGAAAAAGTCTAGACCTGACCTGTCAAAATTTGATCCGACCCGAAAACCCGATCCGAAACCGACTCGAAATTCTCAGGTTCGGGTCTTTTCGGTTAAATAATGGGTTGGGTTAGGGTCTGGAATTTCGACCCATTTAGTTATTCGAGTCGGGTCCAGGTTAACCCGGAAACCCGATAGTAACCCGAATTGACCCGCGGCTTTAATAGATTTAATAAATAAAAATTATAACTTAGGGCGTCAGTCGAGTGACGAGCGGGGTCATATTAATCTCGTAACTCTCGTGACCTCGTCTCTACTCTCTCGTTCCGTCTCCTGGCTGTTTAGGGTTTCTGATTCTCTCAGTCTCCGCCTCTCAGTCTCGTCGGCACGATGACGTCTACGCTTACGCTTCACACATTCCCTAATCTGTTTCACTGTTTGTATCTCGTTTCTCATTTTTATTAGTATTTTTTGATAGTTTAGAAGATGAAGCCATGAAGGTTTTGATCTTTTGTGTTCTTTATTTTATCATATATTGATTTATTCTCTAAGACTCTATTTCTCTGCGATGGTGTTGAGATTTTTGGAAGTTGAAGTTATCCCATATTCCCATGAAATCCATTTCTCTGCTAGGGTTTATTTCGGCTAGGGTTATAA
>NW_021319178.1:14954330-14957465 GCF_001605985.2 Dendrobium catenatum | reverse complement strand
TACGCTTCCGAAAATTCTTCTCGATGATTTGGCATGTTGTTCGGAGACGATCGATTTGTTATTTTCGTCTCCATGAAATACTAACAGTCTCTGCATCAAAAGGCAAGAAAAGAGATTGGTTCTTTTTCGACGATGGTGATGAATTGCCACGTTATGTCCACCAATTCCGGCTACTACGTCGCCGCCGTCACTTGCTCCGGCGGCGGCGGAGCAGAAACGCCAGTGAAGTACGCGACGCTTCTTCAACCGGACGATAGCCTCCATATCAGTCAAGATTACCGCCTCGTCAGCTTCGAAGGTTTGAATATTTCTTCAAAGTTTGTTCTTTTTTCACGTTTTGGATTGAATCGATGGTGGTAGCCGGTTTTTTTGCAGAGGTGTTGAGGGAGTTGGGTTCGAAGAAGAGGGTGAGGCTGAGCCGGATTATTCAGAGGCGGAAGGAGAGGGAGGAGCGAAAGACAAGGGAGGGTGGTGCCGACGAAGTGGGTAATAGTTCGCCGGAAATGGTAAAGCTCGTCGTCTCTCACAAAGTGGAGAATAGTGCTATGAAAATTCTTGCCTTTTTTTTCCTTTTAAGGAATGACCGAATGAGATAAGATTTTTAAAATATTTATAAATAATAACAAGTTTTTGTCTTAAGTTGGAAATGTGGTAATAATTAACGTCATAGTATTTTTTAGAATTATAACTCAATTGCCTTAATGTTAATTGCTAATTATAAAAAAAATCAAATTCTGATATTATTAATAGTCAAGTTATTTGATATTCTAAATTTATAAAATATTTTATGTTGATTCAGATATAATTTAATTTAATTATAATAATAATAATCTAATCGATGTGTGGGTGCCCAATTTTATTTTTATTTTTAATATTCTCAGTTAAGTGGTATGTTTTTCTTTGATTTTTTCCTCTACTTGTTGAGCATTCTCGTTGATTTTGTCAAAATCGTTAAGTTTCACTTGAGAGATTTTCAAGTGTTTTCTATCATCTTCCTCTTATTAAGACCTCTTGTTAAGACCTCCTAATTACAGCACCACTACTGTAGCATAATTTCATCTGAAAATGTTCCACTAATAATGTTTGCCTGCATATTTTTTTCTGACATGTGCCTACTGAAATGCATTCTTAGGTCTTTTCCCTGTGCATGATCGATCTGATTAATTAATACTTCACAACCATCTAAGAACAAAGAAAATCAACAAGTTTATTTTATCACGTTAACTTTCATGAGTTCTCTCAATCCAATCTTAGAAGTTTTTGAGGACTGATAAATGTCTTCCCATGATCTACAGCTGCTGCTGGACTTGGCTTCTTTCAGTTCTGTAATCTAAACAGTTTGAGAACTTTGTTCGTGCTGGGCTTTTCTCTGTTTTTTGGCTTATCGATACCAGAATATTTCAAGGAGTTTCATGCAGTGTCTGGATATGGTCCCGTCCATACTCGAGCAAGAGCAGTATGTATTCATTTTTAACTTTTTCTTTCTTAGATACAGAAATCTCTTGTAAATCTGAATGCTTTAGCCACAGTAATAGCAAACCAGCGACTTAGGCTTCGATTGGGACTGCTTTCTTGCTGCTTCTTAAAGTGGCTTTAAGAAGCAGCAAGAAAACTGTTCCAAACAAAGCCTTAATAAATGCTTCTGCTTGAATTGTAAATCTTTCATCTGTGTCCTTGCAGTCCAATGATATAATAGATGTGATATTTTCTTCGCCAGCAACAGTTGCTGCTATGGTAGCTTATTTCCTGGACAACACGATCTTGCGTACTAACGCCGAAACCAGAAAAGATCGAGGTTGGCAATGGTGGGACAAATTCAGATCTTTCAAAACAGACACAAGAAGTGAAGAGGTTTATACCCTTCCTTTCAACCTGAACAAGTTTTTCCCTTCAGTCTAGTTTGGCAATGGCTGCAATGCTAAATCTGAATCTGCAAGCAATGAAAACAAACATTTTTCAAAGTCCTGAAGAATTGTTATGGAGAAACTTCCATTCCATCTCACACATTTGCATTTGCTTTCTGGGTTTTAGGTTTTATGGTAAATATTCCTTTTGCTGGTCTTTCTTTGTATTTGCTAGCTGAGGTTTATCTCCTCAGTAGAAATACAAGCTTTGATGATCTACACTTGTTTCTATATTATTTTTAAAGGGAAAGTTTCTATAGTATTTTGAAAGTCATCATATTTGAGAAGTTTTGAAGTACAACGGTCAAATCATATTTCAGAATATTTTGATGCAAGTCATATTAAAATATTTGAGAATCATTCAGATCATTTTGAGATTAGGGATGCTTACCAATTGATAGGAAACACTTGGAAATCTCAAAAAATTTCTAACAATCTTTGAAAAACAGCAAGAATTTTCCACAAAAATACTCAAAAAATCAGGAAAATAGTAGATAATTTGTATTATTTGATGAAATAGAAATGAAAAATACTAAAATAAAATTGATCCTCTAATTGGGAGGATGATCTATCTCTCTGAAATCTCTAAATGTCGCAATAGCCCCAAAACCTTAGAGATATTAACTTTTAGCCAAATTAAAGATGCTTTAACGGTTTAACTCTAGGAAAACAAACTATTTAATGCATACAATTCAAAAGGATGTCTCTAAACATTTCCTACATTCAATTTCCCATCTAAACCTCATCAAAATTCCTTTCAAAATTGCTCTTTTTGAATATGTGGATTGATCGTCATGCCTATAGGAGGCGGAGAACTCCGCCTTTGTAGTTCATAAGCCGCTGGACCAGTCTAACACAAATCTTACAGTAAATATGATATAATACCATATCTATTATAATTTTTATAAAGGTGATTGATTATGAAAAAAATTAACTTTTTTAAAAGCTATTATAAAAAACAGTTTCCTATGAAACTCAATTCCCAAGAAAACTTCAATTCAATCTCTTCAACTTGTTCCTCTAAATAGTTTCCTTCTTTATGCACAATATGAACTTTAATATTATAATCTGAAATTCTCTAAATACGAAAAGAGCTTACCATTATAATCAATAAATCATACTAATGTAACTTCTTTCAATTGGGCTTTATATATATATAAGTCAATTAAGACAAATATTAGTATATTTATAAGTCAATTAAGATAAATTTATACACAAATCACATACACGA
>NW_021319178.1:14940230-14947296 GCF_001605985.2 Dendrobium catenatum | reverse complement strand
CAAGAGAAATGAACTTGTTTCCCCACATGTTCAACTTAGAAACCGCTTGGTCTATCAGATAGTTGAAATCTGATTTGTTTAACCTCCTTAAGGCAATCTTAATACCAAGAAAATCTAGTTCTTTCTTAATTTTAATGTTCAACAATCTAGAAAGTTTTTTTATAGAACTTTTAGAAATGGATTTACTAAAAAGCACAGATGACTTGCTTGAGTTAATGACTTGTCCAGTCCACATGCAATAATTCTTCAATATAGTAGAGATAGTCTTCAAACATAACATACTTTCATCTGAAAAGATGATTATGTCATCTGCATACATGAGATGAGAAATCAATGGAGCATTTGGAGTAATTCTCATTCCAATATATTTCCCATTTATATAGAATTCTTCAGATAAAAGTTGGGAGCACATGATAAAGAGATATGGTGAAAGTGGACATCCTTGTCTAAAACCACATTTAGACTCAATCAAATTAGAATACTTCTCGTTGATCAAGATAGAGAATTTCGGATCATAATACATTCCAAAATAAGATCTAAAATTTTTTTTGGAAAGCCAAACAATTGAAGCACTTGTTTGAGAGTAGGCCAACACATGCTATCATAGGCCTATTCCATGTCAACTTTAATAGATACAAATCCCTTTTTAAATTTGGAATATCTGAATTTATGAAAAAGTTCTTGAGCAAGAAGGATTTGTTCCGACATAAGTCTACCTCTGACAAAAGCATATTGGACTTCTGAAATCATCTTGGGAAATATATTACTCAATCTATTTAGTAATAAATTGGCTACAATTTTGTAAATAGAATTACAAAGGCAAATGGGTCTGAAATTGGTAGGTAAAATAGGATTATTTACCTTAGGAATAAGAACCACATTAGTATATTTCCAATCCATATTCATATAACTTGTCTTGACGAATTGATTAAAAGCATTCCACATATCATTGTGGATAATATACCAATATGCTTTGATAAATGAATATGAAATACCATCTCTCCCCGGTGCTTTGTTAGAACCCAGATTTTAAATCACAATTTCCAATTCTTCTTTGGTAAAATCACGGTCAAGCAATCTAGATTCAGCATCATCAATGGCATTAGAACAAGGAGGCCAATTGTCCATTGAGCAGGATCTACTACGCCATTTGTTTTTGAAAAAATTCAAAAATACTTCTGCGATCTCCTCCTGATTAGAAATTATAGATCCATCATTATTCTTTAACTGATTGATCCAGTTAAAGTTTCTTCTAGCTGAAGCTGAAGCATGGAAGTATTTCGAATTGCTATCTCCATCTTTAATCCAACGAGATTTAGATCTCTGTTTCCACCATGTACACAGCCGACCAAGTGTTGCATTCAATTCTTGGACCTTAAATCTCAACAATTCAGTATTCTGATCAGAAAAGATAATAGAATTTGATTCTTCTTCTTGAAGCTCTAAAATCTCCTTTTTTAAATTATTCTTCAATTCTGATAAGTTTTTGTGCTTAGCCTTACTCCAAAAAAAAGAGCTTTTAAGGATCTTCTGAATTTAAGATTCAAAATAGTATCTGCATTGCCTCCTGCAGGTTTGTTCCAAGCAAACCAAACCACCGAATGAGAAGCCGGGTATGAAAACCAAGTATCTTCAAATCTCAGATTACAATTATGAAGAACAGGTTGAGAAGAAATCCTCAACATAATGGGACAGTGGTCGGAAGCAGTACGAGCAAGATGATTAACAACAGCTAATTTCAGGTGATTTAATGCTATGCAATTAAGTAAGCATCGATCCAATCTTTTTAAGATACGATCTTTCCCTGTTTTATTATTGCACCAAGTGTAGTTGGGACCAATGAATTTTATGTCATGAAAATCACATTCTCTCATAAATGAGAGCATATCTTGCACTCCTTGAGACAAAGAGAACTTTTTCCCACCTTTTTTATCATTTTAGATAAGATGCAATTGAAGTCACCTCCCATAACCATGGGAAGTTTTGCTGATTTAAAATTTTCCAATTTGTTCCAAAGGGATCTTCTTTCACACCAATCAGTACTACCATAAATAGTGGCTATAATCAAGGAAATTTTGTTTGTAATGATAAGCTTACCCGACACAAGCTGATTAGAATCTTCTATGACAGAAAATTGAGCCAAGTCCGATCACCAACATATTATAATTCCACCAGATAAACCCCTTGCAGGGCTTAAATGATAATCCCAATTATCTCCTATAACTCTTTTAAACTCCAAAGAATCTATAGAAGAAATTTTGGTCTCAATGAGACCAACAAAGATAGCATCATTATCCTTTATCAACTCTTTCAAATATCTGGAGGCTTCAACCTTTCTTGCCCCCCTATAATTCCAGAAAATAAATGAACTCATTTTGGATTAGGAGTGGGAAAAGACCCACCACTTTTCCTTTTGATTTTTTCATCTTTCCTGAGCTTTGACGGTAAACTGACGTTACCCAAAGATTTCAACTCCTTTTGTAGTTTGAATTTGATATTAGCTTGGGCTTTAACAGCATTTGGATAGGTAGTACCTTCATTGACCTCTTCGGTGTCTGCAGGAGGAGTGGAGTTGTCCTATACTGAAACGGAGTTAAGAATAACATTTCTTCCAGAGATATCTGATATGGAAAATAAGTTCTTTTGTTCTTCTTCAAAGACAATCAAGGTGTTATCTATAGAAGATGTCACCTTTTCCTTTTCATTCGCCTTATGAGGTAAGGATTCTATGTTTTTATTCTCAACATAGTCACTTATCAAATCATTCTTCCTTTGTACTTCAACAGAAACACTGATAGGAGATAAATCAACCTTCTCCACTATATTGTTATTGATAACACCTTGAGCTATTACAATAGATTTATGATAGGGAATACCTGAGTTCGCAAGTAATCCTTTAGGATATACTTGAGTTCACAAGCAACCCTCCCCTTCTGAAATGTCTGAAATAGAATTAGATTTGTTAATCTCTAAATCTTCCAGCTGACAATCCAGAATTTTGAAATTATTTTTAACTTTAGTAGAAAAATTATGGATTTCAATATTGTTGTGAGTTTCTACATTTTCTCCTTCTTCAATTACTGGTTGATCCAATGCTGGATCAATATTAAGAGAAGAATCTATCTGTTTAGGAACATATTTCCTAAAAATTTTATTTTTCTTGAACTTCACCTGAATCCAAGAACCTAATTCATCTTGGTCTTTGGAACATGCTGCTTCTTGATTTGGAATTGTTCTAACTTCAGTAACAGTGTGTTCAGGAGAAATATATGAAGGACATTTGCTCTTCAAATGACCAATCTTGCCAAAGTGAAAACAAAGAGAAGAAATCTTCTCATATGCAACTCTTTGGAATGATCTACCATGCTTTCCTTCAATCGAAATTCCTTTTGGTAATTTTTTATCAAGCTCTAAGCGAACATATACACGAGCATATTCCTTCTTACTCCATTTAAATGAATTTCCATCTAAATATAAAGGATCTCCTATCATAGATGCAATTGTACAGATGTTATGTTCATTCCAACAGTGAAGAGGTAAGCACGGTAAGCGAATCCAAATAGGTGCTGTAAGACCCTTAAGGGATTCCGGGGAAAAATTGGGGGACCATTTGTCCAAACCAATTATATTACCTCCAATAAACCAGGGGCCTCCATCTAGTACTTCTTCCATAGCATCAGGATTGAAAAAAGAACACAAGAGCCAATCAAGGCCCAAGGTTGTTAAATAAAATTTCCCAAATTTGGACCATTGTTTACGGAGCTCCCTGCTGCAGATAGGGAAAGGAATATTGCTACCAAGAATTTGATAACCAGAGAGTTCCTTAACACATGAGAATTAGCATCTTCAATGTGAGAGTTCATGATAACAGCAACCCCATCGTCAGTAATGGGTGTAGATTTCAAATCATAGTTGATTTTGATATGTTGTGTCTTTCTACAAGAGTTAGGCATCTTCTCTTTATCACCAGGAATTGAATTGGTCAAATCTTCACCTGTAACCTTCTTACCAAGAACCGCTTGCACAAAATTCATTTTCGGTAGCTTAGAGGAACAATCATGAGGAAGCTTATCATTTAATAGAGAAGGATTGTTAATAAAATTTTGATTATTTGCATTTGTCTCTGGCCTAAGGTCAGAGATTGCATTTGAACAACTAAATTTATTAACAAAAATCTTCACATTAGAAGAAGAAGCTTCACTGTCATTTTTACTCCGGATAAAATCAGCAGTAGGCTTCTTAGGAGTATTATCAACAGGATGATGAATACAACTTTTTCCTTTTCCAATAACAACTTCAGTAGTCTTCTTCAAAGGATAATTACTAACCTCTCTGATAATTAATGGTCCCGTGGAAGATCTAGTGTGAACCTTATCTCCACCAGAACGAAGCTTTGATTCATCTGTAACCCTGATGGATCCTTCGAGATGTTCAGTAAAGGTAGACGCGCCAACCGAAGAACTGCGGCAGTCCTCCGTCATCGCCACTGGCCGGCGACGGTGGTAGCTGAAAACCCGCAAATTGAAAATTCAAAAACTTCCGCTGTTTCTCTCTCTAACGGCTGTTTCTCTCTCTAACCAGAAAATCTAAAAATATCTAAGAAAAGATTATTTGCAAAATAGAAATATCATAATGGAAATGAGATACACTACTCCTCACTTTGAACCAATTGGGGTAATGGGGACACCAAATATTAAACAACCCAATGAGTTGGTTAGTATCCCAGAGTTCCCAATCAAGTAAAAAGTGAAAACTTGTAAGATACCCAAATACCATTAATCTAATTTCATAATGCAAATAAAAAAAAGGCTAATAACATCAAAACATATAGACACAAAAGCTTAAAAAAACTTGAGATCCAAGCACTGTAAAGTGGCCTTCCCCTAAGCTGATAAATCAAAGCTCAAGGAAAGACAACATATCTCCAAAAAGACAACAAAACCCTGAAAAACAAATATGGCGGCCAGATTGAAACACAAGAGCTTCACAACTTTTAAAATTCTTGAGCCATAAGTATCTCCATTCTTCAAAACTTCAACACACTTGCCTTGAAGCTAAAAGAAAAAATCAGAAGATCCCACAAGCTTTGAAGGAACGTGAACCCTTTTCAAGCCCTCAACAGAGCATTTAGGAATTCCCAAAATAACTTTCTTGTACACTCCAATTAAAGGCAGCCAAATGACTTCAATAACACATCCAAAAATAGAAGTATGAACACAAAGATCATCCTTCCCTTCAACATCACTACCATATCTCATAGCAAAGGAACCATAACCAAACTAATAAACTGGACCAACATCAACAACACCTCCATCGTACTTACCAAACAAAATTTCCAAAAAATTACAAACTTGAATCAGATTCTTAAACATGAGAATAATAGAAAGAGCATCAAACATGACAAAACTAGGAGGAAAATGATCTTCTCTCCTTTCTTTAATTTTAAATTTTCCAAAAGAATAAAATGTTGAACCAAAATCAATCAAAATACAACAAGTGGTAAATAAATCAACCCGTATCCAATAATCCTTTTCCAATAATCTTGAAGAAATTATAAAAACTGCTCCAGCAGTCTCAATACTTGTTTGGACAAGAGAACCAGCAAGAAAATTAATGCAATCCATTCCTCAATTGAAATAATCCATTCCTTAATTGAATATGGAGGGTTAACATATCCTTCATAGGTAAAGCTTTAAAACAAAAACATCCACTTCTATAATAAAAAATCCACACTAAATGTTCTTGAAAAACAAACAATTCCACACCAAGAACCTCTCAGTTGCAAACTTAAAAAAAAAAAAAAAAAGAATATCTGCTCCAAGCCCCGTCTCAAGAAATTCATAAAATCCAAACAAATCCAAGCAACAATTACCATAAATAATCTCAAGTCTTGAAACAACAGAACATCCAAACCACAACCAAATGTCAGCCAAACGTTTCACCATCAGAAACAGTGGTAAAACTACCCCACTCTGATTGAGGGAAGAAAAAATGATTGGCTAAAGAAAAATACCAAAACCAAAACTGAATGCCTTTCCAATAAAAAGTCCTAACCAAGAACCTCCGTCAGTCACTTTGGACCATTGGAGAACCTCTGGAAGCCACAGATCCGCCAAAATTGCATTATCGCTCAATCGCTCTCTCCTTCACCATCACTCGCTCTCCCAACAGAAAGTTCCTTCATCTTCTTCAACTTGTTTGCTATTAAAAAGGTAAACTTATTACATAAAAAAATTAGCATTTGCTTATTTCTGTAGCCATTCTTTAGTTCTATTTCTTATTAGTTTTGTTGAATTTCTTTTATTTTTTTATCCAAAGCAGAAAATGACCGTGAAGATGAACTTAAAACATTCTCCTCCTCCCGATGTTATTGTCTTAATGAATCAGGCTTCTACTAGCATAAATTGCCAAGCTGAGGATAACACTATCTACTTGTTGAATGAGATGGTTGTTCAAGTCAATGTTCTCATTCTTAGAAATGTTGAATGTGGTGAAATGGAGCTACAATTTCCGTAAGTTGAGCTTCCAAACTCAAAAAGCACACAGCCTATACCTAAGTGCATATTGTTTGATTATTTTGCATATCCATTTGATTGACTAATCATGCATTTTTATTATTTTTTATGATGCATATGTTGAACCGGAAATTTTTATCTTTCTTTTAAAAACTTGGTTGTAGTTATCTTTAATAATAGTTACTTTTATGTTTTATTTGGGACATCTTTTTTATTTCTTATTAAATTATCTTTTTTAATAGAATTATTTCTTGTATGACATAATCTCTATTGTGGCTTACTTATGTAACTCTACATGGCAGAATTTAGATTGTCAGATAGCTCTTTGATGATCAACATAGGTAATCCGCACCTTTATGGTTCGATTCTAATAGAATCCTTAGTAACTTTAGTCTACATTATTCTTTTAATTTTTCGACTGCTTTTCTCCAGTGAATTCCTGTCGGCATTTCTAATCGATTTTTTTTTTTGCAGATTTTAAATAATTTAAATTAAAGACGAGAGAGAGAGGAGGAGGAGAGAGAGAGAGAGAGAGAATCTCTTCTCTGTGG
>NW_021319178.1:14930074-14937087 GCF_001605985.2 Dendrobium catenatum | reverse complement strand
TCTCTCTCTCTCTCTCTTACTATCTATAGGATATTGGGTGGAACATGAAGCTCCTTCAGCTTTTTAGAAGAGAAAGAGAGAGAGAGCGGGAAATAATAGGATAGAGCAATTCAAAACAAAAATCATTAATGATTGTCTTCCCCTTCTAATTATAGAATATTTCATCTATGTATATACTTCGTATGCAACATAAATCTATATAAGAACCCAAAATAAGTTCAATTGAAATACTAACATAAGTATGGTCCAAATCCAAATAGTATCTAATTTTCCTTTACTTTCATCATAAGTAAGGAAATAAGTTGGGTGAGGTGCAAGTGATATAACTAATGGAGTGGTGGGTGATGAAGTTCCATAAAGTGATGAAAGCAACAAGTTGGTTAAGATTAATGTTATAAAGCCATTTGAAGAGTAGATAACAATCCACTTAAAGATTAGATAATGAATTCATTTGAGGAGTAGGTGATGAAGGAACATAATGTTGTCTAGGAGATGACATTGATTATGAAAATGTGTAATTAGGCATGTCAGGCTGTATGAAAAAAATGTCAGTTGAAGAGCGGGTTTATAAACTACATAAAAAAGTGCAATCGATAATGCCATTTGAGTGTAAGGGACAACACCGATTGAGAGGAAGCTTTGGAGTTGTGTAAAGAGTGTAGATGATGAATAAACACCATTGATGTCCTTTAGAGTTTGATGGTGGAGTATTTCGATGCCTTGCTACCCTTGTCATTATTTTGGAAGTGTAGGGTGAAATAGATTTAAGCTTGCTACAATTTTTATTTTACTTGATAAATTCAGACTTAAAATGAAATTTTTTAATACTTTTTTTTCGAAGTTGATGTGGATATATGGCTCACTCTAAGGAAAATCATAAGGGTTGGACACCTGTATTAAGAAATCATATTCTAAATGTGAATTTTCTTGGGGAGTGTAGCATTACTGAGAAAGGAAAATAAAAATCATTGCTTCTTACACCCAAAAAATAAACATATTGTAAACAAATTTTTTTTTATGTTAGCTGCTATATATATGAGGAGTTTTCATATAAGGAGGTCGTGGGCAAAATCATTTTTTTTATTGGGTAACATATTGAGTAGAGAGAGTGTTGCAAATGTGACTGATTGGACATAAATAGTATTTTTCTAAAGAAAATTGTTTGAAATATCAAAAAAGTTCACATAGAAGTTCACAAAGCATATTTGGTTGAAGGAGAGAGAATATGAAATTGAAGTTGGGCCCAAAAGTATCCCTTTGCATCTTATTGACATAATCATGATCTTACGGGATGGTTCTTTTGGGAAATGTAGGAATGATGATTAGTTCATTAATGTTTGTCATTTTATAATATATAAATATCAGAAAAAAAATTGCTACGAGAGATTACACAATGTTATGGATAATTTTGAAATTAGTTGTCCGCATAAATGTTGTTGGCATTCTGTCATTCTTAATTCAGCAACTATTCTACTTACATGGCCTCTAATTATCATGATATTTCATTGTTTCTATTTTCTCCCGGAATTGTTATTTGGGAGAAATTCTTAATTGAGATAAAACTTTCTTCATCCTTTGATTTTTCTAGAAAACTAGGACAATCCAAATTTCTGAGGCTCAATGCTATAATATTGATGCAACAAAAAAAAAGTACTATGTAGATCTACCATTGGCAAACTGGGATGTCAACGGCGAATTTGAACTAGATTATGACTATTTGGTGGTTTCTCTTGGAGCTAGGCCAAATACATTCAATACTCCTGGTGTCTCTGAGCACTGTCACTTTCTGAAGGTATATTTTTTGTCTAACTATAGGAAATAGGTCTAGTATTTCCTCAATGTTGAGGCTAATTTAAAAAGAACTGATGAGGTGGGATTCTACAATGAAAAGTACAACTAATACATTATAATTGGGTTAATGTTATCATATGTATGCAGTATCCCAAAAAAAGCATTTATTTTTAGTTGAATGTTAATTACAACGGATTTTAAAATTCAACAAAAAAAGGAATATCAAACTTTAATAAGAAGTATAAATGTTTGGCAAGAAATTGAAGATGCTCAGAGAATCCGAAGAAGTGTGATGAATTGCTTTGAGAGAGCAAGCCTGCCAAACCTTTGTGAAGAAGAGAGGAAGAAGAGTCTTCATTTTGTGGTAATTAGTGGTGGTCCAACAGGTGTTGAATTTTTTGCAAAGCTTCATGACTTTGTACAAGAAGATTTGTCTATGTTGTACCATAATGCTCTAGAATTGGTAGAGATATCATTGATTGAAGCAGGAGAACATATCTTGACTATGTAAGTGGAAGCGCTTATTTTAATCTATAATCTACTCCCATTAATTTTCTATTTATTTGTATAACTCTCAATCATTATATAAGAGGAGAAGCCAACTAAAATTTTTCTTAGTTGCTATGTCTTGTGCATTAATTTTCTATAGTTATGGTGGGTTTCTAGATTATGCTTCTAATTGTGTTCAAAACTCCTCATATAACAAGATGTAATAGATAGATATCTTATTATAACAATAAATAATCTACCAAACAAAAGAAGCAGCAGATGCATGTACCAATTGGCATGCTAAGAAAGTAGCTTTCTGACAATTGATAGATGATTAAAAAAACTAAACAGGGGTGTCATAGAATTTAAATTCATGAGAGATGCACTTAAATCAAAATTTTTGATTTTGACTAGAGTTTAAGTTCTGAGTAGAGGGGGGGGGGGAATAATTGCTAAAAAAGATTTTATGCATATATCATGAAACTGATTAGGGAAAGGGGATAAAAATCAAGAGTTGTGGGATCATACTGAATTGATAAAACAAGATACATATGGAAGTTCCTTGTGAATTGCAATGGAGCTTGATTTGTGTGCATAACAAGGATCCAAAACCCTCTAATTAGCAAAGGTGTTTCCATGCTAAACAATTTCTCAATTTGTGCTACCCGATAGATATAAGGCTCTCTTGGGTTTCAAAGCAACAAAACAAGTTATCTCTTGGTTTCATAAAAAAAAAAAAACCTCTCGGATTTATGGTTTCATTGGAGTATTAGAGACTTCATTTATGCATATGAAAAGAACATTTCATAGTATGTTAATCTTGTGTTTGAGAGATTATTTTAGGGTTAATTGTTCTTTTTTGTGTGATGCCTGTGATGATGAAAATGTAAAGATGGAAGAAATTTTACTTGAAATAATACAATTATGATTGGTAAATGAGGTCCTAATGGAGATCTTGGAGGAAATAACCATAAGAAATGTATATATGGCTTTTGTTAGAATCATTGTTCAGAATAAAAATTCTCACCACTAAACTATATCATAATCAAATGTTGTATTTATTAAACATATTATAAGGTACACCAATCAAGCTACATTTGAATTAGTATATTTCAATTATTTATAATTTGTAATATATATATATGATTGTTGATGAAGAAAATTATGCTTTATTATTGTTGTGCTCATTATCTAACTCTTATAAGCTTTTGGGTGATACCATATTGTATAGGATATCACAAGCTTAGAAGATGTGAAAAATTCATTTTTCTTAGAAGAAGTGATTTTTATGTTTGAGAATATTAAAGAAGAAAAACATGGTGAATTATTTCTTGAAAGGGAGGTTAATAGAGAAATGTTCTATCTCTAGAGTCAAGTCAATCTACAAGAATATGACTTTTGCCTATTATAAGAAGTTATAATTCATAAAGAGAGATTGTATAGCTTTAAAAAAATATGCAAGGGAACACTATAAAGGTGACAACAAGGAAATCAGGATAATAAATGCATACATGACTTCTATGAAATTTGTTTAATTTCTTTTTGAGACTTTATTACAGGGGAAATGATCAGTGGATAATTAACCCATCATGTTCTTTTGATAAACGTATGACAACATAATTATCTAGTCATGCTATATATGTGTGAATATGAGAAAAAATGGTGTATCTAAGAATATATCTATTGACATTATTTGTATCATGATACATAATTGTAGCATCAAAGTGTTTGGTTTGGTTGAGACAAATATCTAATCTAAGAGTGATTTTTTATGTTTTTGAGCTTTGGCTAAGGTAGGGTACAAGTTCTCACATTATGATGAGATACTCAAAGGTGTGCAAAGATTTTTGTTTGTTATGAAAGCTAAAGAAGTAAGAATATTGTATGTGTTGCAGGATGAAGCTTCAAACACTACATTATTTTCTCACATGCATTGTAGCATTCCATTTTTGGGGAGCTGGGAAGATTTGGTTGCCTAGCTATAATGAAAATTCCTATAAAAAAAAAAGTTCAAGCCCATGCCGATGGGAAGACTTCATGAGATCTAATAGATTAGGTTAGCATTGCACAATCTATCCTGATGTATGGACATATCATTATAGTATTTAAGTGAGAAGACTACATCTAAGGTACAAAAATTTGGTGGAAAGTTGTTACGCCTGCACTAGCTAAACCGGCCTAGCCGGTTCAGCAATTCTATAGGAGCCGGAAGTAGCCCTCCTCCTTCCTCCCTTTTCCAACTATTACGTGTGCCCCATCCAACAAATAGTTTTCAAAAGGGAAAGGGGTGGGCGGCTCAAGTTTTGGGAGGGAAAATTAATTAGGAAACATTTTGATTTAAAGTGCATGAAGGAATTAGGGAGTTTTTATGTTTTGATTGATTGGGAATTAGAGTTTCTTGGTGCTTTGGTTCTAGACCCTCTCGTCTATAGATTTGGGAGAGATGAACCTCCTCTCAAATTGGGGATCACCTGTATCTTGCTTCATGTGTGTTTTGATTTGTTTTGTTTATTAATCTGTCATTTTTGGGCTGATTTAACCCAGATAGTGCTCTATTCTTATTGTTTTCTTCCAATTAGTGAGAGGTTTTCTTGCGAGCTCAAGTATTCCTTTAGGATTACTTGCAAACTTAAGTATTTCCTATCAAATTGGTATCATAACAAGTCATGGGGCCGGTGGAGGGAATTTTTAGGCTAATTTTAGTGGTGAATTTTGGCCTGGAAAAAATTGAGATTCCTTTTTTTGTAGTTCCAAATCCATATTTTTTTATTTCTACAAACTTTAAATTATGATGGCGGCCAAAAAAAGTGGATGGTTTGGAGGAAAGGCTTGAAGGAGAGATGAATCAAATCAAAATGACGGTGGTGGAAAATATTTCATCCATGGAAGGGCAACTTGCCGATCTATGCGACATTATGAAAAAGATGTTAGAAATTGAAAACCAAATGACAGCTTCTATGGATAAAAGAATGGAAGGAAAAAGTACAAATTCTAAAATTCGTAGGGAGGAAGATGAGGTGAAAATCATGGATGGAGTGGGAAGAAGACCCCATATGGAGCCTGTCTAAAGGGAAGAAAGAGGAGGTGGATATGGGGAACACTATCAGTGATACTATGGCCGCTAGGGTGCTGATTTTGAAGAAAGAAGGGGAATTTTGAAGAGGTTTTGTCCTATGGCAGAGCAAGGGAAGATCGGGAAGCATGGGGTGGAACCTAGTGCTTGGGAAAGGGGAAGTTATGGAAGAATAAGGGGAAATGGTGTAGACTAGAAGGTGAGAAAGTTGAAGTTTCCCATATTTGCAGGAGAAGATGTGTATGGGTGGATTTACAAGGTAGAGTAGTGCTTCGCCGTCAATGGGTTGACAGGGGAGGAGAAGCTGAGAGCAGCGACATTGTGCTTGGAAGGGAAAGCCCTATCATGGTTTCAGTGGATAGACCATAGGAGGCCATTCAAGATATGGAGGGAATTGAAAGACTGCATAATACATAGTTTCCAAACTTATCGGGGAGGAGACTTCAATGACCAGTTCTTTGCTTTGACACATGATGGATCAATAGCAGATTATCGGGAGCAGTTTGAGCACTTAGCTAGCAAGGTCGGTTCCAAAAACTGCAGAATGAATATAGAAAAACCGTCCTAAGTCGGTTGTATCGTCTGGACAAAAATTTGTTCGTCCGAAAAAAAATCTTATAGAGATCAAATCATCCTGGACGATATTTAACTTCGTCTGGATGAAATTCTTACAGAGAGCAAATAGTTCTGTACGATAATTTAATTTTGTCTGGACGAAATTCTTACAGAGAGCAAATCGTCCTGTACGATATTTAATTTTGTCTGGACGAAATTCTTACAGAGAGAAAATCGTCCTGTACGATAATTTAATTTCATCAGGATGAAATTCTTACAGAGAGAAAATCATCCTGGACGATATTTAATTTCATCCCGGACGAATAGGAATTAATTTTTTTTTTTTTGCAAGTTCCTATTCGTTCCATGTGATCTTAATAGGAGATAACAGTCTAATCATCCCATACAAACTATTATCGTCCCGTATGATCAGTATAAATTTTATATGATCTCCTTATGTGTGTATGTGTATGTTTTTATTCACTCAATTACAATCACTCCCTCTCAAATAAAATGATAATTTTGAGCTTCAAAAACTAAAGGTATTTCTTGCTGATTTTGATTTGAAGACTTCGTGTTTGAGAGTTTTTTTCACCTGAAATGTTAGTACACACAAAAGCAAATACAAATCTTCTAAAATTGTTAGGAGATAACTACACATTTTAACAATAATATTTGGAATCATCAAAACTATACAAGTTGCAAAAATGTAAAACATGCAAATAGTGTTAAGATAGTTGCTATTTGCATACTTTAAATTTTTGCAACTTATGAAGTTTTGATGATTCCAAATATTATTGTTTAAATGTGTAGTTATCTCCTAACATTTTTTAGAAGAATTGTATTTTCTCTTATGTGTACTGACATTTCAAGAAAAACGAACTCCAGACTACGAAGACTTCAAATTAAATTCAGCATGAGATACTGTGTAAAATTTGAAGCTTGCACTTTTCTTAGAAATCAAATTGAAAGGGAGTGATTGTATGTTGAGAAAATAAAAACATTCACACATAAGGAGATCATGTAGAATTTATAATGATCGTACAGGACGATCTTCAGTTCGTACTGAACGATCAGACAGTTATCTCCTATAGAGCATATAGAA
>NW_021319178.1:14915601-14924916 GCF_001605985.2 Dendrobium catenatum | reverse complement strand
GAGAGAGTGTGAGAGTGCATTCAAAGGAGGATTCCTACCACTAGAGCGAGAAGGCTTCACTTGGAGTTTAAAGGTAAGAGTCTCTACTTGTGAATTGGGATTACTTCACTCTTTTCTTTCTTCCTTCTAGATTCTTGTGAGAAGATCTGTCAAGGAGATCCGGTTCTCTGCCGACACTAGGAGAGTGTGAAAGGACGAAGGGTTCTCTGCCCACACTAGGAGAGTGTGAAAGGACGAAGGGTTCTCTGCCCACACTAGGAGAGTGTGAAAGGACGAAGGGTTCTCTGCCCACACTAGGAGAGTGTGAAAGGACGAAGGGTTCTCTGCCCACACTAGGAGAGTGTGAAAGGATGACGGTTCTCTGCCGCACCGGGGAGTGGTGAAAAGAGTGTGTTGTAAAGGCTTCTCCGCCTTGTTGTGGGTGCAAAAGGAGAGTCACTATTGGTATTAGTGCAATACTCAGAGGGTGCCTCTGGGGAGTGGATGTAGGTCTGGTTATAGACCAAACCACTATAAATCTGGTGTCATTTACTTTACTGTTTTTACGTTTCAGCACTTTAAATTTCAGTTTTAAAAAACTCTGTGGTTGAAAAACATTTTTCTACAAAATTTAAAAGAAATTTTCATTTCGGTTCAATAATTTTCAAAAGGGGACTTAAATTTTTGAACTACCAATTCACCCCCCCCCCCTCTTGGTAGCCTTGGGACATTCACTTAGGCTTAACAACCTAATTACTAGATTCAACAAATAGAAACTATCTTAACAAAAACTATGGTGCAGAACATTCAGTTGGCAAGCGGAGGGTATTTGGTGGAACTGAACAGTTTGGAGGGAGTGAGATTGGAGGAGGGAGGAGACATACAGCACTCCATTCAACCGTTGATACAGTACTTCCAAGAGGTGTTTCAGCCACCTTAAGGATTTCCACCGTAGAAGGATCAGGAGCTTGCCACCATGTTAGAGGAGGGAGAGGCGCCCAATAGTGTATGAGCTTATCGCTACCATAGATTACATATGGATGAAATAGAAAGGTTGGTTATAGAGATGCTAGAGGAAGAGATCATCAGACCTAGCATCAGTCCTTTCTCTAGCCCCATTTTGTTGGTAAAAAAGAAGCATGACGACTAGCATTTTTGTTTGGACTACAGAGCACTCAACAAGGAAACTATATCTGATAATTAACCTATACAAGTCATTAATGAGCTGTTAAATGAATTGAGTTGGACCATGATCTTCAGAAAGATAGACTTGAAATCAGGTTACCATCAGATCCGAATGAATAAGGTGGATGTACACAAGATGGCCTTTAGAACTCATGAAGGACATTATGAGTTTCTAGTGAAGCCGTTTGGCCTCACCAATGCCCTTGCTACTTTCTAGGTTATGAATAAGGTTTTTAAAACTTATCTTAGACGATTTATTTTGATATTATTTGACAACATCTTAGTCTACAGTAGGATAGAGGAGGAGCACTGGGAGAATTTGAAAAGAGTATTATAGGTATTATAGGAGCACCAGCTGAGGGCTATTTTAAAGAAATGATACTTTGCACAAGCCAGTTTGGAGTACTTAGACCATGTGGAATCAAAAGATGGGGTGGAAGCAGATCAGTCCAAAATTGAGGCCATGCTAAAGTGGCCGGTGCTGAATAATAAGAAGGAATTTAGAGGATTTCTGGGACAAATAGGTTACTACAAGGAGGTTCGTTAAGGGGTACAGCTCCATATCATGTCCACTCATTGAGTAGTTGAAGAAGGATGGGTTCCTATTGGGGGGAGGTAGCCACATCAGCATTTGAGTGCTTGAAGAAGGTGATTACTATAGTGTCAGTCCTAGCATTATCAGATTTCACTCAGACCTTCATTGTGGAGATAAATGCATCCGGGTACAAGCTGGGTGCAGTGCTAATGCAGAGTCATAGGCCCATTGCCTATTTTAGCCAGGTATTGACTGCTAGAGCCTAATTAAAATTTGTTTATGAGAGAGAATTAATGGCCATCATATTGGCCATCCAGAAGTGGTGGCCCTACTTCCTTGGGAGACATTTTATTATCAGGACAAATTGGCGGAGCTTGAAATTCTTGCTAGAACAAATGATGGTAATAGAGGAGCATCAAAGGTGGATGTCGAAGTTGCTCAAGTAAGACTTTCAAAACTTGTATAGGCCTAGAGTGGAGGCGACTGATGCCTTATCAAGATGCATGGGGGAGCTGCAGTTAGTGGCACTATCTATTTTATTGATGCTAGACTGGGAGGCCTTCAGAGAGGAAAGTGCTAGAGATGAAGGTTTGGAAAAGATTAGGTCAGATTGGAAGGGGATGCATAAAGATGTATAGGAGATGGTTGCTAGATATGAGATCTATCAAAGAAATAAGTACATAGCTATGTCACAAAGAGGACTACTACAGTCGTTAGCTCTACCGGGCAGAGTGTGGGAGGAGATATCTATGGATTTTATATATGGGTTGCTCTAATCAGAGGGGTTCATGGTGATTTTGGTGGTTGTGGACAGGTTGATCAGGTATGCACATTTAATTCCCCTCCGACACCCCTACACAGTAATGACAGTGGTTACAACTTTCATTATGGAGGTGGTCAGGTTACATGGAGTACCTGAGGCATTCGTATTTGACAGCGATAAGGTATTCCTCAACCATTTTTGGAGAGATTTGTTTAGGCTACAGGTGGATGTTATGAAGAGGAGTACATCTTACCACCCATAAATGGATGGCCTGACGGAAGTAGTCAAAAGGAACTTGGAGACGTACCTGAGATACTTTGTGTCAGATATATCCAAGATATTGGATAAGTGGTTATCTTGGGCGAAGTACTAGTACAACACATCTTTCTATTCTGCTTCACAAAAAACCCCATTCAAGGTGTTGTACGAGCGGGATCCCCCATACTTGGTGGACTTTGGGAGTAGCAGTACCCCCATTTCTTCAGTTGAGGAATACTTGGAAGAGAGGGATTGAGTGCAAAAGGAGTCGAAGAGGTATTTATTAAGAGCTCGGTAAATTATGAAGAAACAAGCAGATGGGCTTAGGAAGGACATCTAGTTTGAAGAGGGGGAAAAGGTGTTCATGAAACTCCGACCATATAGGGAGAGGACAATCGCCCACAGGATGAATGAAAAGCTGTCCCCACGGTACTATGGGACTTATGAAGTATTGGAGAAGAATGGGGCAGTGTCATATCGACTAAAATTACCACAATCGGCGATGTAAAACCCAATTTTTCATGTCTCTAAGTTGAGGAATTCTAGTGGTGACAACACAGCCAACCCCGAGCTACCTGCGATGCTTACTGAGGATTTAGAGGTGATTCTAGATCCGTTGATGGGAATGCGCCAGAAAGATGATGGATCTAAGTAAGTGTTGATCTAGTGGAATAACCTTCTATGAATCCATATGGTAGCCAAATTAAACAGCAGTTTCCAGATTTTCACCTTGATTACAAGGTTGTTCTTTGGGTGGGCGGTAATGTTACGCCTGTGCTGGCTGAACTGGCACAGCCGGTTTAGCAATTCTATAGGAGGCTGTAGTAGTCCACCTCCTTCATCCCTTTCCACCTATTAGGTGGGTCCTATCCATCAAATAGTTTTAAAAAGGGAAAGGGGTGGGGCGGCTTAAGCTTTGGAAGGGAAAATTAATTAGGAAATATTTTGTATTAAAGTGCATGAGAGAATTATCGAGTTTTCATGTTTTGATTGATTGTGAATTAGAGTTTCTTGGTTCTTGGGCTCTACACTCTCTCATCTATAAATTTGGGAGAGGCGATCCTCCTCTCAAATTAGGGATCACTTATAACTTGCTCCGTGTGTGTTTTGCTTTGTTTCGATTATTGCAATCTTTCATTTTGGGGCTGATTTCGCCCAGATTTTACTCTATTCTCCTGTTTTCTTCCAATTAGTGAGAAGTTTGCTTGCGAACTCAAGCATTTCCTTAGGGTTACTTGTGAACTAAATTATTTCCTATCAAAAGCACACATTTTAAATTAGTAGAGCTACTTTATAGCACAACATTTGTTTTGAAGGGGACACTTACATTTATTAAATTTTGACGACTTAGTGATGTTGAGTCCCTTGATGTTTTAAGAGCTTAGAGTATTAACTTAGGGAAAAATCATACAGAAAATCAAATTTAACTATGATCTTTAGCCAATGGAAGAATTGTTATATCAACACAAACTAATCAAGAGAAACAAATATAGCTGTAGATTTATACATTATCAATTAAAGTTTTAAGTTGAATAGAATTAATTTCAAAAGATTCACCCTTAAATTGAATTAAATCAATTTCAATGTAAAAATCGATTAAATTTCAAATAATTATGGAGTTCAAAACTTCAAAAATAATTATCGGATGTAAAACTGAGTAAATGAGAAGCTTTGGGCAAGGATGTATCAAGGATTTGCTAGTTACCATATTGGACTGAAAAGTTTTCATAAATAAGAGATGAGTCTAGTTAAGTTAAAAGAACTATAGCTCATCACAATTTAAATCGAAAATAAAAACTACTCAATCTTTCAAATGGCTTTTATGGATGCTAAGGAATATGATAAATTTGACATGAAGGCAGAACGAGGATATATCCCATAAAAAGGCACGAGTACTTCACCACCACCACCATCATTAATAACAAGCCTTTAACCCACTACGTGGGGTTAGCTACATGAATCATTTTTCTTCATTGAGTCCTGTTGGATGTCAAATTCTCATTTAAATCTAATAAATAAATGTCATTTTAATATTTTCTAACCAATTTTAGATCTACCACAATCTTTCTTAACATAAGCCAAATCTAATACATCTACTCTCCTAAACAAGTCATCGGAAGGCCTCCATTTTATATGACCAAACCATCTAAAGTGATTTTCTCTAATCTTATCATCACTAGAGCTACTCCAACCTATTCATGTATATGCTCGTTTTGTATGTTGTCTTTAAGAAAAGGACTTAAGAAAACAAAAAAAGAAAAGCACGTTATAAATATAGCTTTTCAGTTTCCTAATAAAATTTATACCTTATACAAATAAGTGAAAAAAAAGGCTATCATTAGCCTTGACCTAATTTTCACTCTAAAAATTGACTGCAAACTACGAAAATGATGTTTTAATTGAAGACATGAAACATACCATAACTTTTTGTTGAGCTATTATGGAACAATCTCCAAGAGCGTATATATTCTCACACCCAAGGACTCTAAGCCATTCGACAGTTTCCAAGACACACATGTTACCCTGCAAACAAAAAGTAACAAGCGATAAAATATTTTTTCTAAGGAATGCCCATATAATAATCACCAAAAACTATCTCGAGATGAGTTTAGAGGATGGCCCCAATAGAAATTACCTGATCAATTTTCTTCATGAAGCCCAAAATGATGAGACGTGTACCAAAGCCAGTAGACCAAATAGCCATTCCATATGGTATATTAACCTCTCCCATAGATGAGTTTGTCATTGTAATAGAATCACCATGCACTTTTACAACATTGATGTTTGTTTTTACATCGATTCCATCCCACTGGAACTTTTCTTTAGTAAATTGAGTGATCTTCGTGTCAAACCTACTCAAGGAAACACAATTAGAAGCATAATCTAGAAACCCACCATAACTATAGAAAAATAATGCACAAGACATAGCAACTAAGAAAAATTTTAGTTGGCTTCTCCTCTTATATAATGATTGAGAGTTATACAAAAAAATAGAAAATTGATGGGAGTAGATTATAGATTAAAATAAGAGATTCCACTTACATATTCAAGATATGTTCTCCTGCTTCAATCAATGATATCTTTACCAATTCTAGAGCATTATGGTACAACTTAGAAAAATCTTCTTGTACAAAGTCATGAAGCATTGCAAAAAATTCAACACCAGTTGGACCACCACAAATTACCACAAAATGAAGACTCTTCTTCCTCTCTTCTTCACTAAGGTTTGGCAGGTTTGCTCTCTCAAAGCAATTCATCACACTTCTACGGATTCTCTGAGCATCTTAAATTTCTTGCCAAACATTTATACTTCTTATTAAAGTTTGATATTCCTTTTTTGGTTGAATTTTAAAAGCCGGTGTAATTAACTTTCGACTAAAAATAAAAGCTTTGTTTGGGATACTGCAGACATATGATAACATTAACCCAATTATGATGTATTAGTTGTACTTTTCATTGTAGAATCGCACCTCATCAGTTCTTTTTAAATTAGCCTCAACATTGAGGAAATACTAGACCTATTTCCTATAGTTAAACAAAAAATATACCTTCAGAAAGTGACAGTGCTCAGAGACACCAGAAGTATTGAATGTATTTGGCCTAGCTCCAAGAGAAACCACCAAATAGTCATAATCTAGTTCAAATTCACCGTTGACATCCCAGTTTGCCAATGGTAGATCTACATAGTACTTTTTTGTTTGTTGGATCAATATTATACCATTGAGCCACAGAAAATTGGATTGTCCTAGTTTTCTAGAAAAATCAAAGGATGAAGAAAGTTTTATCTCAATTAAGAATTTCTCCCAATAGCAATTCTGGGAGAAAATAGAAACAATGAAATATCGTGATAATTAAAATCCATGTAAGTAGAATAGTTACTGAATTAAGAATGACAGAATGCCAAGAACATTTATGCGGACAACTAATTTCAAAATTATCCATAACATTGTGTAATCTCTCGTAGCAATTTTTTTTTTTGATATTTATATATAATAAAATGACAAACATTAATGAACTAATCATCATTCCTACATTTCCCAAAAGAACCATCCCGTAAGATCATGATTATGTCAATAAGATGCAAAGGGATACTTTTGGGCCCAACTTCAATTTCATATTCTCTCTCCTTCAACCAAATCTGCTTTGGGAACTTCTATGTGAACTTTTTTGATATTTCAAACAATTTTCTTCAGAAAAATACTATTTATATCCAATCAGTCACATTTGCAACACTCTCTCTACTCAATATGTTACCCAATAAAAAAAATGATTTTGCCCACGACCTCCTTATATGAAAACTCCTCTTATATACAGCAGCTAACATAAAAAAAATTGTTTACAATATGTTTACTTTTTGGGTGCAAGAAGCATTGCTTTTTTATTTTCCTTTCTCAGTAATGTTACACTCCGCAAGAAAATTCACATTTAGAATATGATTTCTTAATACAGGTGTCCAACCCTTATGATTTTCCTTAGAGTGAGCCATATATCCACATCAACTTCGAACAAAAGTATTAAAAAAAATTCATTTTAAGTGTGAATTTATCAAGTAAAATAAAAATAGTAGCAAGCTTAAATCTATTTCACCCTACACTTCCAAAATAATGACAAGGGTAGCAAGGCATCGAAATACTCCATCATCAAACTCTGAAGGACTTCAGTGGTGTTTCTTCATCATCTACACTCTTTACACAACTCCAAAGCTTCCTCTTAATCGGTGTTGTCCCTTATACTGAAATGGCATTATCGATTGCACTTTTTTATGTAGTTTATAAACCCGCACATCAACTGACATTTTTTTCAAACAGCCTGACATGCCTAATTACGCATTTTCATAATCAATTTCATCTCCTAGACAACATTATGTTCCTTCATCACCTACTCCTCAAATGACTTCATTATCTACTCTTTAAGTGGATTGTTATCTACTCTTCAAATGGCTTTATAACTTTAATCTTAACCAACTTGTTTCTTTCATCACTTTATGGAACATCATCACCCACCCCTCCATTAGTTACATCACATGCACCTCACCCAACTTATTTCCTTACTTATGATGACAGCAAAGGAAAATTAGATACTATTTGGATTTGGACCGTACTTATGTTAGTATTTCCATTGAACTTATTTTGGGTTGTTATATAGATTTATGTTGCATATGATGTATATAAATAAATGAAATAGTCTATAATTGGAAGGGGAAGACAATCATTAATGATTTTTGTTTTGAATTGCTCTATCCTATTATTTCCTCCCCTCTCTCTCTTTCTCTTCTAAAAAGCTACAGAAGCTTCATGTTCCACCCAATATCTTATAGATAGTAAGAGAGAGAGAGAGAAAGAGAGAGAGAGAGAGAGAGAGAGAGAGAGAGAGAGAGAGAGGATGATAATGAAAAGTAGCCAAATTCCAGTCATTTAGAAAATCGTAAGAAAGATTTTAAATTTGTTAACCTTTAATGAACTAAAGACCCATAGTATGCTCAATCGATGAAAATTTGAACCAAGAATTAATGTTTGGAGCATTATGGATAACCAATCAATGATGTATCTCACCATGATACCAAAATAACATTCATCCAAATGTCTTAAATACCCCAAAGGGACAAAGTAGGGGACTTTCTTTGACCTCTCACTTTCATCCTTAAAGGGGCACTCTTCTGAAATAATTTCAACTCTTATTCACATTTAAGCTCAAACACTAAGTTGACTCATCAAATGAACTTTTCATTCCAAAATCCAAAGTTCATCTTATTTACCTTTTGTGTTAAGTTAATTGCACACAAAATACTATGGTGCTATTTGGTTGCCTAAAAAAAGAATGCAGTCTAAAATGAATGTAATATTAAAATAATAATATGGAGTTGTTTGGATGATTGTAAAAGTAATTTATGATATTACTTTTTTTATTTGATTATAAATAAATAAATATAATGTAAAATGCAAAAAGGTTGTGGCCACCAAGCGGGTTGGCCGACGATAAATGACGATGGACAGGTGGTCATTGGTCGGCAAGTGGTAGGCTAGTGGCAACGACGTTTGATGGCCAGTCATGGTTGACAACAAACAGCTGGCTGTGGTAGGCCGGATGGTAACCAGCAACAGGCTATGGTCATTAGGCGACATTGGAGGTGGAAACCAATGGTGGCATTGGCAATGAGTTTGCAGTGTATTTGAAAATTTCCCAAATATGAGGAATTCCAAATACATTGAATTTCAACTAAAGGGTGAATTCCATTTACTTGAAAATTTTACTTTTCATTCCTTTTGCTTCAAACCAAACACCAATATTTTCAAAACCTCTGCATTTGGAATACTTTACACTCCTAATGTAGCAAACCAAACAGCCCCTATATAAGACTCAATGAAATATATCTATCCAAACTCCACAACTATTGAAGACAATTTTGAAGAAGAAAAAATATCATTTCTTTGTTTAGGAAAAACTTACATAGAACATTAATGTAATTAGTTCACACTAAAAGTTATTAAGGTTTGTTTGGTTCGAGTATGAGCTTAGCTTAGCATTGATTAAGCACAAACGACAAAAGTACATTTTCCTAAGCTAGCCTTAGCATAAGGTAGGCCTTTGCCTCTAC
>NW_021319178.1:14904685-14912743 GCF_001605985.2 Dendrobium catenatum | reverse complement strand
TAGATTATTGTGATCCTAAACTAACTCTAAAATTATTAAATAGCGGCTAATTGAGCAACAAGAATTGATAAAGCATCAAAAATTTTAAGCAATAGTTACTTAGGATTCTCATTATTAGAAGGCCATTGTAAATTATTTGATGCCATCTCCTCATTTAATGCAAATGCTTCATCAAATGAGTTAGACATTAAGGATACTTTAATTTTTGCATCGATAAATGACCTAGGGGATCCAATAAGACTATTATATTAAGTCTGAATAACCAATGAATCTGATAAAATATAGTGAGGGCATGTTTTAAACATTTTCCTAAATCTTTGCCAACCTTTATAAATTCGCTCTCCTTAAAACAGGAAAAAATATGTGATATCATTCCTAAGCTTGAAAATTTTGAAAGGTGAAAAATACTTAGCTAAGAATTTGTGACAACTCATTCCAATTGATTATAAAATTTAGGGGAAAGGAATTCAACCTAAACTTAACCTTATAGCTTAGAGAGAATGGAAATAATAGAAACATAATAGAATCATTATTGACACTATTATACTTGAATGTTGAACTGATTTCTATAAAACTAAGTTAGAGTTAGTTTATATCCTCAACTGGAGTTCAGCCATGCCTAAAGCTAAAGTCTTTTTATTTTTTTTTAATTTTAATAAGCATCCTCTCAATCTCTAAATTAAATAATAAATGTTCCTTACTAGATATACTATAAATATTATAAGAAATAAGCAACTAAATATTTAAAAAACAAAATAAAAACAAGTTGAATTTTTTTTAAGATAATATAGCAAGCAGGATAAAAGTAGGACTAAATAGAAAACTTAACGGGTCGATTAAATATTTTTTACTAATTACTATTATTTACGTAAGCTTTTAAGGTAGACTCTTCTATACTTGATGTGGATCAGAGCATATGTATCCTTAGATCTCTATCGAGCTTATAGGGACAAAAAATAGGTCTATATCCTTTCCAAGGTTATTATAACTCCATAAAACCTACAACGCTAAGCATTGTATGCTAAGTCATGCAAAAGTTTCAATTCAATTCTTCTAATTATTCCAATATTCCTCTATCGAAGTAATATATCAAACTACATTTGAATTATAAACATGGCCTTATATGAATTCAATTAAGAATGAGAGATATTGAAAACATTACTTATTCATTCAAAACATAAGTGTCTATATTAGTACTTGCCTAATTTTCACATCATTATCCTAAACTAAGAAATTATCCATCCATTAAAATAAAACAAAACAAATGAGAATTCATTGCTTTCATAGAAGAGAAAGTACAGAGTAAAAGTGTAATTGGATGCCACTATGATAATTCAAATGTACTTTCCACACTTCTCACTACTCCAAATGTCTAATTGCTTACAAAATAATAGGTTAACAATCTCTAAAAATAATTTTTCTCTCCCATAAAATCCCTTATACGTTACTTCAAGGGTGAACTACATTTAAAAATATAAGGATGCTAGAACTATGATATAGTTCTCTTAAAGTTGCTAGAATACTTACATTTAGTGCATAAACAAACTTAGACACTGAAGTGCTTGATAGGTTAGCATTGTAAAATTACAGAATGAACTACTTTCTTAGGGCTGTTGAGCTTGCTCCACTGTAGCATTGGACTCAATTGAAAAGTCTATTGGCTGAGCTGAAGTAGCTTTTGGTTGAGTTGGTGTAACTTTTTATTTTTATAATTGCTCCACTATGGTGCTAAAAAGGTTGGGCGTTGCAACTCCAAAATGTTATCCCCTTTGCTATAACATGATATATTATTATACTTTAGCACTTGAATGATAAATTTAATGGTGCTACAATGCTATTATTTAGCTCTTCAACAACACAAACATTGTAGTACTAACCTTTATTTCATTGGGGCATTGATTTAAATAAAAGTTCTAGAGGCACTAGTCCTATAATGCAAGATTATGGCATGAGGGCATTGCGAATGATAATGTTGTGGTGCTTAAGATTAAAGTGTTCCGGTGCTAGCTTAATAATTAAAAATCTTTCTTGTGAAATTTATGTCTTTTATGAGACTTTCCTGGGCAAGAATAACTAAAAATAATATTCTTGTTGATATTTAAGATAGTAAAATTCTACAAAATTTACACTTAAGAGAATGAAAAGCCCATTTTACCTTCTTCATGGGTATGGGTAAAATAATAATTAATATTAGTGGTTTTCAACTGTAATTTACAAGAGTAATCTTTAGGGATTTACACTTTTCTAATAAATAAATAAAATTTATTTAGTCACATTATAGCCAAAATTATTGAAAGGCAATCTGTAGTAAGGTAACCCTTGATGAAATTTTATTTAATTTTAAGAAGAGTAGAGTGATGATGTATTTATAATATTTTGATATGAAACCCTATTATGAAAGGCATTAAAATTCCTTTGTAGAACATTAAATAGAGTTCTAAAAAAAAAGAAAAATTTTAATTATTTGCTTGAGTTATATAGCCTTATTTTTAGTATAATTCATGACTTCTCATCATGTTTGAGTATAGATTGTTGCGGATCTATAGTTTATGATTTTGATGATAGCAAACATTCCTTATTTCTCTACGATTGCCTTATGTGCTAACGTTTCTAGTCCACATGATAAGACTGCAATTTGGGACTCGGTCAATATTGGGTAGAATAGGTCTGTGTCAGTTTGTAATCTTTTTCTTTTCTTGAGTCTGTTGTATTTGGTGTGGGATCTGTTGATTTGTAACTTGGAAGATTTCCAGTTGTTCCCTATAAGATTTCTATTTTTGGTAATATCGGCCGGGATGATATTTATATCGTCCTAGACGATATGTCTAAAATCAAAAACCCTAATTAGGCCATCCTCATTAAGGCATCAGAAACCCTAATTAGGGCATCCTCATTAAGACAGCCGTCATTGTGATCGGCCTGGATGATATATGTATCGGCTAGGACGATAGTCTTAATTCAGAAAGAATCAACCGCCATAATCAGTTTAGTAATTCTTTGTTTTAGGAAATCGGCCAGGACGATATTTATATAGTCCAGGCCGATCTAACTCAATTATGCCTAAATTGATCTTGTATCTTTGGTAAGCATTAATGGTAGATTGATATGATCACATCGTCCGGGATGATCTTATAATAGGCCAGGACGATGTCCTGAACGATTGACTTCAGCCAGCACCAAATCAGGGCGATGATCAGGACAATTAAAATTTGTTTTAAACTAATCGGCCGAGACGATCGTGAGATCGGCCAGGATGATATAACCAATTTTCTTCTGATCGTCCCAAATCGTCCCAGGCCGTTGAACTGAATTTCAACTAATCGGCCAGGATGATATGCCTATCATCCTTGACAATAATGTCAGCAAATTGCATTAATGAGCTCGTTTTGAGAGCTTCTATTTAAGCCATGGCATGGCAACTTTTGTAAGTGTCTTTGGCAGCTATTGTAGATTCGTTATTGTGGGGGAAACTTGAAGAGAGAGCTTGAAAGGGAGAGAGGAAAGGGTTGAGTTTGAGAGGGAGAAGATCCTATGAGGGGGAGGAACTCAAGGGAGTGTGGAGGGGATTCCACACGATTGTTCTGGCAAACTCACACCTTAGTACCATCGAATTCAAGGCTTGTCTTGAGGTAAGTTCACTAAAGAAGAAGATCTCTTTGGTGTGAATGGACCCGGCGACTCTGCCGCACCGGGGAAAGTGGAAGTGATTTTATAAGGGCTACTCCACCTAGCTGTGGGAGCTAAAGGAGAGACACTTATTTTAGTGAAATACTTGAAGGGTGCCTCCAAGGAGTGGACTTAGGTCAAGGTTTGACCGAACCACTATAAATATGGTGTGTTTTTTCTTATTATTATTTCCGCATTATTTTCTTCTGCACTTTGATTTCTGTGGTGATTTTGGTTTGAGTTTTACCTTAGTTTTAAAGTTATCCAATTCACCTCTCTTTTATTTAGCCTTGGGCCAGTTCATAAGGGCTTAACATCCCTAACGAACTTTCTAGTTCCATCAGAGCACTTTCAAGTTGTATCAGAGCAGGATTCATAAAATAAGTTTTTAAAAGCTTTTGAATTTTGATCCATGGCTAATCGTAATGTTGCGAAAGGTTATTCAATCACAAGACCTCCTTTATTTGAAAATATCTCATTTGATGTTTGGAAAACTCGCATGTCTATTTTCTTGCAATCGATTGATTTTCGCATGTGGCATATGACTTTAACTGGTTATTCATCACCGTCACGAATTGTTAATGGAGTTAAAATTGATATTCCTTTTAGTCAATGGAACAAAGAAGAACAACTTAATGCTCAGTTAAATGCAAAGTCTTTAAATTGCTTTTTCTGTGCTTTGAATTTTGATGATTTTATGTTAGTATCCACGTGCACTACCGGTAAGAATATTTAGGATAAATTGCACAGCATATACGAAGGCACTAGTGAAATCAAGCAATACAAGTTGAATTTGTTGATGCATGATTTTGAATTATTTTCCATGAAACCTTTTTGAAATGATCTTAGACATGTATACCATATTCATTCAAATTGTAAACTCATTGCATGAGTTAGGAAAAGATTTTTCAAATTTTGAAAAAGTTAACAAAATTCTTCGATGTCTACTAGATAAATTTGATCCTAAAGTTGTTGCTATTTGTAAATCTAAAGATTTAATTGTATATTCTACTGATAATTTTAGTGGCTCACTTATTGCCTACGAGCAAGGTTTGGGTCAAAGACTTTTGGATGCAGGTGAAACAATCGTTCTAAAAGCTGAAGATACGGAAAGAGGAAGCTTAGTTGGTGACGATAGCAATGACTTGTCAAGAAAATCACAAAGATCACCAAAGAATAAACAAAAGTGGAAAAAAGGTAAAAGTGGTAAGGATTTCCATATTTCTTCTAACGTTATTTGCTTTCGATGCTGGAAGACTGGACATATGAAAAATCAGTGCCCTAATTTAAGAATTCTTCCTACGAAATAAAAGGGCAAGGCAAAGAAAAATTTAAACTGGGAAATAATGAAAGGCAAAAAAACTCATGGGCAGATCTGGTTTCTGAAGCATCGGACCAGGAGAGAGATAATGGTTAAAAGCCTTTCGTGTTTTTGTGTTGTGTTTTTCATTTTTATTTTATGTTTTTTTTTTGTTTTGTTTATTCTTTGAAACTTTTTGTTTTCGTGAAAGTTTTTTTTTTTAAATCAACACACACATTCACTTTTCTAAAAATGAAAAATCGACTTCATGTTTTTTCTTGAAATCTTTGGTAAGTTGTGTTTGACTTCTCTAAAATAGTCAGAGAAAGGGAACTCATGATTTGTTTTTCTTTCTCTCTTCTTAAAGAGGTTATTTTACTTTGAATCCAAAATCTTCATCATATTTTAAATTGGATTTTGAAACTGATTTTTTTTTCTTCTCCGTACATTTTTTCTATCGCATAGGAATCTTTTGCAAGAATGTTGAATCCACCATAATTTTTTTTAATCAAGTTGTTCATGTTGTCAATAATTTGGGTTTACTTTGATTTTGAAAATATAAGAAAGAAAGTATATTTTTTTGAAAATAATGAAAAAAAAAGTGGCCAATGATGCCAAACCAAAAGATGCGTAATGACACAAAATTAAAAAAAAAAACACAAAGTATATTAAAATCAAAAGATGCTCAAAGGGCCATTCAAGTGATAAAGGGCATAAAATAAGCCCACAAAAAAATATGATAATTTTTTTCTTATACTACTAAAAACTTAAGAAAATCCTTGATATGTTCGAAACTTGTGCTTGAAAATTTGGGTTTTTAATTCAGCAATTCGTGCATTGATCTACTATTAGATATGTTTTTTGAAAGGAGTTTTGAAAAATTAATGTTTCTTTTTCCCATTTATTCCTTGATTTGGATATTGGATTAAAAAAGTTTTTGAGCCTTTAAAATAACTTGATTTGGGATTATCAAACTCTGAATTTCTAACCTTTTCTATGCTATGCGTTGTCAATCCAATTTTACTAAGTTTTTGATTAAATTAAAGAGGTAACTTTCTCATTTTAAGAATATTTGTTTTTTACTAGATCAGGGAACATTTTCTTTTTTTTCTTTTATTCATTTTGTTTTTATTTATGCCTCCTCTCTTTTTGATAATGTCAAAGGGGGAGAACGTATTGTTGAATTTTTGTATTGTTATCGTATTTGTATCTTGTTTTAAAAAAATAAAAAACAACAAAAACATATTCATCTCCCCTATTTTTTAAAAGTGTTATTCTAGTGAGAGGGAGATTAGAAGAAATTGTTCTTTTTGAAAATTCAAATTGAAATTATTTTCCATAATCAAAAGGGGGAGATTGTTGCGGATCTATGGTCTATGATTTTGATGATAGCAAACATTCCTTATTTCTCTACTATTGCCTTATGTGCTAACGTTTCAGGTCCATACGATCAGACTACAATTTTGGACCAGGTCAATATTGGGTAGACTAGGTCTGTATCAGTTTGAAATCTTTTTCCTTTCTTGAGTCTGTTATATTTGGTGTGGGATCTGTTGATTTGTAACTTGGAAGATTTCCTATTGTTCCCTATAAGATTTCTATTTTTGGTAATATCGTCCGGGACGATATTTATATAATCCTCGATGATATATCTAAAATCAGAAACCCTAATTAGGGCATCCTCATTAAGGTAGCCGTCATTGAGATCGGCCTGTACGATACATGTATCGGCCTGTACGATAGTCTTAATTTAGAAAGAATCAACCGCCATAATCAGTTTAGGAATTCTTTGTTTTGGGAAATCATCCAGAGCGATATTTATATAGTTCAGGCCGATCTAACTCAATTATGCCTAAATTGATCTGGTATCTTTGGAAAGCATTAATGGTAGAATGATATGATCACATCGTCCAGGACGATCTTATGATCGGCCACGATAATGTCCTGGACGATTGACTTCAGCCAGCACCAAATCAGGGCGATGATCAGGACAATTAAAATCAATTTTAAACTAATCAGCCTAGATGATCATGAGATCGACCAGGACGATATAACCAATTTTCTTCTGATCGTCCCAAATCATCCCAGGCCGTTGAGCTAAATTTGAACTAATCGGCCAGGATGATATGCCTACCGTCCTGGACGATTATGTCAGCAACTTGCATTAATGAGCTCGTTTTGAGAGCTTCTATTTAAGCTATGGTAATAATATGCATTACATACCTTATGTCAAGAACTTGTAAATCTCGTTTGAGAATTTTTTTTTTATCAGTCTTTCTGTAGATTATCCGCACTTCAAAAACATTCAAAACTAATAAAATGATATCTGCAAAAAAAATATAATTATTTCTTTAAAAATAATTTGTTAAAAATAATAAATATAAATTTAATTACCTGAAAGAAAATTTGGATTTGACTTGATATCTTCAATTACCGATAAATTGATTCTTACTGGTTCTATTTCATCGGTGATTGCAACTTGTATTTCTGAGTTGCTATTTAAAATAATCTCAAAATTTTCATTGACATTATAGAAATCTTTATTTGTAGCATTGATTTGCCCATTTGAAAAAATATAAGTCTTTCCAATCTGTAGCATGTTATGAAATCTGTCAATTATTTCATTGAACATGATGGCATAAATTTTTGAACCCTGAAAAATAAAAAAATTATTATATATATAAATTATTAGAAGATAATAAAAATATATAAAAATTTAATTACCTCTTTATCCATTAAAGTAAGCCTCTGAATCTTTCCTTGTCCAGATTTGAACATTCTAACTGCGTCAATTTTAGTTATTACAGCAGTAATACTCCAATAACGTTGATTTAAAGATAAACTCTTGATAAGACTTGTTGAATCCATTAAGTTTAACCTGATTTTAATAGAATTATAAATTTAATCATTAAAATTTATAAACAAACCTTTAGATAAATATATTATAATATAAAAGTAATAATAATTTATAACTTAATTTAAATGTATCTACAAACCTATTGATTATTTGAAAGATGTGAAAATCTCTTTATACACAATATATTTTGTGTAAGAACCTTGAGTAGAAGTATATTTATCTGGTATAATAAGTA
>NW_021319178.1:14890945-14903008 GCF_001605985.2 Dendrobium catenatum | reverse complement strand
AGGTCGGTTCTAGAAACTGCTGAAAACTGTTCTAAGTCGGTTAATCATTTGGACGAAAATTGATTCGTCTGGACAAAATTTTTACAGAGAAGAGATCGTCCTGGATGATTTTTAATTTCGTCTTTACAAATTTTTTACGGAGGACCAATCGTCATGTACGATAATTTATTTCATCTGGACGAAAATTTTACAGAGACCAGATCATCCTGGACGATATTTAATTTCGTCTGGACAAAAATTTTACAGAGGACCAATCATCATGTACGATAATTTATTTTGTCTGGACGAAAATTTTACAGAGACCAGATCGTCCTGGACGATAATTAATTTCGTCCTGGACGAATAGGACTTAGAAAAATTTTTAAGCAAGTTCCTATTCGTTCCATGTGCTCAATAGGAGATAATTGTCTGTTCGTCCCGTACGAATGGATATCGTCCGGTACGATCAGTATAAAATTTATATGATCTCCTTATGTGTGTGTGTATGTTTTTATTCACTCAAAATACAATCACTCCCTTTCAATTTTATTTCAAAGAAAAGTACAAGCTTCAAATTTCACAAAGTATCTCATGCTGAATTTGATTTGAAAACTTCGTAGTCTAGAGTTAAATTTTCCTGAAATGTTAGTACACACTAGAGCAAATACAAATCTTCTAAAATTGTTAGAAGATAACTACACATTTAAATAATAAAGTTTGGAATCATCAAAACTATACAAGTTACAAAAATATAAAGCATGCAAATAGCAACTATCTTAACATAAGAAAGTTCACTTTTTTTGTTAATTTCACATAATGATGTATTTATTGAATTTATTGGTATTTTGAACCTTGAATGCGCTGTTCAACCTCCAGGCAAAATTGAAGCGGCTACTCATAACGTAGCTGTTACGATTTCTATATAACCATCACTTCTTAAAGTTGAAAGAATAGCACGATACAAATATGTTTTACGCGTATCTCTAGTACCATCTATGAAGAACATGCCATTACATTTTTGATTAACACAATTGATAATTTCTTCAAATGCATTCTTATTAAGTGTATGTATTATATTTATATCTTCAACTGGAGTAATGACATTTTTCTCTTCAGATATTTCTCTGTTATTGAGCTCATTATTTAAATCCTAAAAGATCTCTTCAACATGTGGCAATTCAGGAAAGTCAAAATCATCTATGGACTTTCCCATTCTCTCAAGAAATAAGTTAATATATAATAATGTTTTTGGCATGCAAGCATCATAAGAAATACCTTTAATGCTTTGATAATAATGAAAATCCATGTAGTAATCATTCCATAATTAAAGAGAATTAGTTGGCTCGTAGTAGATAATAAGAATAACAAATAATTGTCTGAGCGCATTTGGCATTAGATAATTTAATGCACCATTTAAGAAATCTGATATATAAGAATATATTTCTAGTATACCATGCATTTCTGCATGTTCTTTAAAAGTAAAGCATTGGGTTCCATAAACTTATAATAAATCTAAAAATGATGTTTGTCCACATACATGATTTTATAAAATTCTGAGTAAATATCTTTCACCATCTAATGGATTTATTATATTTATATGACCGATTTGCTCATATTATTTCCTCCTATTCCATAATTTTTTTGTTTTATCCCACACATATTTTTTGAGGAATTTCTCTATACAAATACTTCTTTGCCTCTGAATCAGTTTTACTGAGATTAAAAAACTCAGTCAACATAGTTTTTTTCCCGATGTCGGTCTGAACTATATCAAGTAAATTTTGACCATCTTTATAATAAACTAATTGATGGTCTTATTAATGCAATTATAAATTACACACTGATGGATTCATCACATTTAAATCAAATTTAAATATTCTTCATAGTGCTTTTGGTGCTGATACCCATCTGCCATCTTGATATTATTGAATTTCATCAAAATCTCATTCTCTATTTTTATGTGAAAATACCACTGAAATTTTATCTTGATAATAGATTTGGATTGTAAGGAACTACCCAACAATTATCTAAGAAACAATTTCTTACTTTTACTTGAAGACCATCTTGTCTTCTTCGATAAGTTTGATATGAGTCATCTCCAAATATAGTTTGGTTTAAGAAAGATCTTGGATATTTATTCTTACATAATCCTTTTTTCATGAAAGTTCCATAGGGACCATGCATCATTTGTTTTAGAACATACTCATTGACCGGCAGCTATAGTACCAAAAATTGACTTCTTTAATAATTAATCCTTTAAATCTTATAATTTAGCCCTGAAAATATGTGTTGTTAGGTCAGGTCTATCTTGTGTTGTTTGACCTGGATTTAACTCATTTTGAATTTCTTGCCAATCATAATTACATGTCAATATTATGAACAGGTCTGGTTTTCCGAAGTGTTGAAAAAGAGCCATTGCAGCTAAATATCTTCGTCGTATATCACAAGGTCGGTCAATGAATGAAGGTGGAAGTATAATTCTTTTACCAATATTGTTACTTTGTGTTTGGGAATAGAATTGGATATTACAAAGGGTCATATAAACTATATCCATAATTTTTTTTACCAATTCCTCTGAAAGATTTAAATCTTCTAACATTCATCGATTATTTGTTTTAACATCAGTGTTATAAATATATAATTGGAAATAACATGAACCATTTAAACCTATTGTAACATGAGGTATATTATGATAATTTGAACTTGAGCTCTGAATGTGTAAATTCCTTATATTGCATTTGCCAAATTTGTATGTATATGGGCTCCAAAAGATGTAAATGCAAATATACTGTTATATGCTCTAATCTTACATCTAAATTCTTTTGAATTAGGTGAACATGGTGTGAATAATTCATATAGTAGATCTGGAAAAATTGTCGGAGCAAGCACAACCTCTCCATTATTACAGCAAAATGTTGGAGGTTCAAATTAAAATAGTCTTTCATTACAATAACAACAAAAATGTTGTTATTTAAGAAAGTGTACTTCTAACAAACTTTATTCGTAATCAATATTAAAATTGTTGATATTAGAAGCTTCTCTATCTATTTAAAAAAAGATAAAACATATTAATTATTAAGAATTATAAATTAAAAATAACATAATAATTTTATGTTAGTAAAAAGAAACCTGAACAATTTGATGTTGACAACAAATAAGCAATTTCAAAATTAGAAAACTTCTTTTTTCTTTTTCTAGCAATATTACTATCACGCCAATTTTTTTTTGTTCAACAGACATTTTAGGATATCGTTTCCTTTGATATTATTTTTTCCTTTTACCCTCCAAGTTAAAAATATTTATAAAAAATTTAAAAATATTAATAGATTAAATGATACAAAAATTTGAAAGAAAATATGAACAATACTCATAAGCATTCAACAAAGAGAAAAAAAAATAATTAAAATTAATGAAAATAAAAAAATAAGTAAATAATAGTAAAATTTCAACGAACAGAAAAATTATTTGCAATTAAAAAAATTGCGTAAATCTAAGCAGTTGTTAAATGAAAATAAATCCATCACTACTTTTCATGAAACATTATTCCACATTATTATATTTTTTATTAAATAAAATTATCTGAGTATAAGACAAACTCACAAACATTAATAATTGTTCACCTTGTTCACAAAGAGAAGTATGCAATCTACATCAACAATTAATATATTAAAAGAAATAAAACAAATTATTATCATCATGAATTAAATAAATAAATAAAAATTTTAATTATGATACTTTAACTTGAGGCCATGATTCATAACATTTCATATCTTCATGAGTACAAGTTATAACAACAACCAAAGTTTAATAAATTTTGAAAGTTGAATTAACTAATTTTATAACCACAATGTAATTATGGATAAGATCTCAAAATAATGAATAAAAAATTGCTATATGGACATTTCAAAAATGGAAAATAGTAGAATTAGAATAATGCATTAGAGATCAATATATATTTCTTGCATAATAATATGTTTCATCAAAACTGATCCCAACTATTTAGAAAATGTATTTAATAAGTAAAATTATCAAAATAAAAGACAAATTCACAGATGTTAATAGTGTTTGCCTTGTTCAAAGACAAAAGTATGCAATATGCAACAACAGTTAATGCATTAGTAAGAAATAAAAAAAATTATTTTATATTATAGGAGACATAATACGATATAAGGAGAGAATATCATAATAATATGTGGGTGATTAATTATATTTTTTAAAAATGGTAACTACACAGATTGTAGTAAGTAAACTAACTCTACGTAGATACAAAAATTCATGTGCATTTAGGTAAATAGGATTTCTAAAAATTTCTTCTTTCATAATCTTATTGAACCTAATCAATTTGATAGGTTAATATACAGGGTTTGTGTTACTTACAGGGCATGCATAAGATAGCCATACATTAACCTACTCTAATATAATTAATCAAAAAAAGTGTAATCATAGGTACGATGTCTATAGCCCTCTTTATATTGGCTGATAATTATCAAGGAGTTAAAGATGAAGGTAATTTTATTAATGTATTTTTTTTAGTTCCATTAATGTACTTAATTTCTTTAATTTAATTTAACAATTATGTTATATTGTATTATCAATATGATAAATAACATATTTAACACAAGGTTTACATAACTGTTGTTATTGATACTTTTTTTTAAGTAATTTTAATATTTTCTTGATGCCTTGAAGAACCTTTCAATGTTTTCCTTTTTATAAAAAAAATCTATGTTTGTTAATCTAGATATCTGCTTAGTTATTCTCGTGAACTGTAATGCATGTAAATCTTAGTTTGAATAATGCATTTTCTTATGAAAAACATGTTATGTGAAAACCCATTGTGATGAAGCTGGAAGGTAGAAGAGTTACATTGCTTCTTTAATGAGGATCTTATCACTTTATTCTTTCAAATCCAAATTTACATGAGGCTGCTGATGATTATTTGGAGGAGATTTTCCATCTTTCTAGAAAACCCATTACTGCTTGAGCTTATGAAGCTTACAGATACGATGACAGTATAGAGGAAGATGTGGGATTCTCAAAGTGGTTAAAAAAGCTGAAGCTTAGCTCTTAGATGGAGCTGTTTTAGTGGAGGATGAGCAAATTTGCCATTCCAAAAAAGGAATTTTTGAAGTATAGGAAGCTTACAAATCATGATTTATGTGTTAGAAGCTATCAGGATGTGGAAAATTTTAAACATGTTGTTGTTCGGTGTAAGCATTTGTTGGATGTTTTACGAAAAATTCAAGAGTGGGGTTTTTATATCCCTATTTTTGGCTCTTTAGATGAATGTTTGAGAGTGTTGAAAAATCTCATTGCTTTTGCTCCTAATATAGTAAATTTATATTGCACTGCGGTGTACTTTTGTTGGAAGAACATAAATGAAGTTGCCCATGGGAAGAATTCATGTCTGGGCTCTGTTATTGCAGCAAACATTCTTTCTTCAGCTATTAAACTGTTTAATCCATTTATAGATAGCTGGGGTACTAATCTCCTTAAGGAGTTCCAAAATACATGGCACCCTCAACCGCCAAGTTGGATTAAGTTTAATGTTGATGTGTGTCTCCAAACTTCAAATAGTGCTGGAATTGGAGGTATCTTTAGAGATTACAAAGGAAGATTATTACTTGCCTTTGGGGAAAGAAGAATTCATTGAGATATATCTCAACTTGAGATGGATGCTATGATGTCAATTAGAATTTTCATTCAATCTTGGATGATTTATAACAAATGAGTAATAATTGAAGGTGATAAACTCAACATTATAGTGTTTATTCAAAATTCCTTGAATAAGGCTAAGTGGCAAAGCTACAACCGAATAGATAAAGTTCTTCTATTCTTGGCCGACTTCAATAAGGTAATTTTTCTCCATTTTCTTAGAGATTATAATAAAGTTGTCGACCTTTGTGCTACTTTGGATTTAAAGAAACTTTTGTTTTGATAGTTCCTGTTTTGCTGGCATCCCTTCATCTTTTAGTTCTTTGTTGAAGAAGGAATACGAGCCTTTGCTTTAGCTTGTATCTAGATCTTTTTTCTTAAAGCTATTTGCATATTTCAACAAAAAATAAATAAAAGAAAACACATTGTGATAATTTCTCAAATGTGATTTGCAAAGGACGATGGATTATATTAATCTGATAATTCTTTGTGAGGTTTATAGTATTGCGGGTGACTTTTTTAATGTTTTTTTATTGTTTTAGCACCAGCATGGAAATTGAGTTTGTTGTAAAATGAAAAAAAAATTTAACAAAATTTAACTTATTAGTCTCAATCAAATAAATAAAGAAAATTAAGAATAAATTAAATTGAACTTATTTATCATTTCCAATTCGGTTAAGTTTGGTTTGAAGGAATTGAAAGAGGAACATAAAAGAAAATAGTTGTAGTAAATGAATTGAACTATAATGATTTATAATTTATTTGCAAACTAGTTTTGCTGAGCATAAGTTAAATCTTATCTACCATGTGATTTGTAGGAATAATAACTTGAACATTATGGTTTGAGGGAGAGCCAATCTAGAACTCTTATAGTAAATCACATTATCTTATTATCTTCTTGAATAGATAATACAAAAGTGCCTATTCTTATGGTATTAATGAAGTTTTCTATAGGTTTGTTAGCTTTTTTTACGTTAAAGATGCATCAGAGTGTTTGCAAATTCTCAACTCTCATGCATTTTTTGATGTAGAGTGCCCTAATGATCATAATAAATAATTAAGAGTCATATCCTGATATATTTAATTTATTTAATTTCATTTAAATTGTTATGATATATTGTGTAACATAAGCATCATCCATAACGTATTTTCTACCATGTGAATAATTTGAAGTATTAATATAATGTGATAAAATGATAGCTTGATGATAGTTCAAACAATCACTCCCAAATGCAAACCACCCATTGTCAAATTTTGAAAATTGCATTTGATAGAGACATTTTATAGCATATCATTGAAGGTATGATACATGATTACCTATTAACAAATGACATATTATTTGGTATTACAAGTAAGATGAAGACAAAATATTAATTTCTTAGTGATCCATGTCTTAAGCAAGATATAATGTTAGTATCAGGAGTATATAAATGAGAAACGTACCTCAAGGAAAATAGGATGTGAATTTCACAGACAAGCAACAAGATTGATTCCCACTAAAGCATATAACAAGAAAACAAGAACAACATTAATCAAAGAATGCAATACATTGCAATCACAATCAGAATGCTCATCATTCCATAATCAGAAGAAATATGTACAATGCATTTTTGTATAAGGAATTTTTTAAAAAAATATATAAATATAAATAATTAAAAACTTCTTTATCAAAAGCTTAATGAATTTACAAAGCCAAGAAAATTCAGATACTATAGCTTGATTTCATAACCTGATTCTCTTATGAAAGTGAGAACACCCATCAAATGTTTCATAAAGCTATTACATATGAGCAAGTTGATTGTAAAAAAGCAGTTTCTTACAAAAAAATAGAAAACAATGAGAAAATTATAAAAAAATAGTAGCCAAACAAAATAAAATTGTGATTGTGGTTTGAAAAGTAAAGCTATGAGAAAGAGACCCTAAACTCACTTTGTTCCACATACAAAATATATATATAAACAAACATAAATTTATATGAGAGAAAAAATTCTATGGCACTCATACTAACAAAAGCTCATTAGAACAACATTAACACAATGTTACAATAGAAGCCATACATATAATGTTAAAAGATGCAAATCATATAATTTTAGTCAACTTTAACTACTAAATAAAGTGAGATACTTTAGAAGAAAGAACATGGAAAAGAGCTACAAGAAAAACAAAGACCACATACTAAGAGACAAACTAATCGAAACCAATAAACCTAAGAAACAAGACATTAATAAGATCTAATTTATCATTCTTTAAACTTAAAGCCAGGTTAAGTTAGAAGGGAGAAGTATTTTGAATGTACAAGAGAAATCAAATGAAAATAAACTTTAAATAGAGCGCGCAACCAAAAGAAGCATCTTCAGAAATAAAACTGCAGAAGTATATAAGTTCAAACAAAAAAAAATATTAAGAGTTCGGTAGGTCAAAATTATTAATAAGAAATATCTATCAGTTACTTTGTCAAAAAGTAGTTCTAGCAAATAAATTATAAAGAATCAAATCATATTAAATAGTTAAAAAATTAAATGAGAAATAATCAGACTTATCATCATTATTCCAATCGAATAAATAACTACAATTGAGAAAAAAAATAAGTCAACCATCCAAAAAAACCAATATAGAATCATATAGCAGTAAATTTGGGAAGGTCCCAATACCAAATACAACAAATCTTAGGCTGAGAGGTATCAAAAGCATACATGGTATATGTACAGATAAAGTATGCAATGGGTTCCAAGAAAAGGTTGGCAATAATAGAAGAGTGAATTGTGTCATATAGTGGTGCAGTAATAGATAGCAGTAAATATGCTGAGAACAGGATGCGTAACATATCAAAACATATTATAAAGGAAAAAAAAATCTGCACAAAATCACTAATTGAATAAGCACAAAAGCAAAGGTTTTGTCTTGTTTGCCTGCCATACATTTAGGGAAGTACATGAATGGAAGAGAGAAAAAATTTCGGTATATTGGTGTGGTCATGCACTTATTATTTCACCTTCATATATTTTTAATTAATCTATATGGTATTATATTTTCATGTGTCCCTCTTAACTTTAGGTTAATGTTATGGTGGTCGCAACACTTAGTATGCCACAAATGATCATAGACTTTAAAGAGTCACATAAAATATAAATTTAAAATTAAGTTAAAATTATGGCATTTTAACTAAACTCAGATTCTTAAGCTCATGATTGGGAGTTAATCACTTACATTTCTAATATGATTAAGCCTGCTAGTGATGAAAAATCATTGGGAAGTAATGTCCGAAAATTGGAGAAAGCAGCAGAAAAAAATTTGAAGAAATAAGTGATAAGGACTCATAAAGGTTTAGAAGGATGTGTTTTTAGTGGTTGTAGAGCCAGAAAAAGGCCTTATTTCAATGATGTTGCTCATGAGCTTGGCAAAGAACTAGTAAGAAATAAGAAAACTTACTAAATTTAGCTTCATTGCTCTTACGATCTATTCATTCTATGCAATTTGATATTTATTAATAAAATGTCATTTTGTCTTTAGGTTTATATGAAGGTAAATATGATTTATGGTGGGGGAAGTATAGGTCTCATGGAAAAGAGAGAGATTGCCTCCGCTTGAGCGGGGAGGTGACCTTCGGTCACCGCCCCCGCCATCCTCAAAGATTCTTTCACTACAATCGCCTAGACAAAGAAAAATCGGGAGTAAATGACGCTTTAAAAGGAAATTAGAGAGGTAATAAACATAAATAAAAATAGAAATTGCGGTTTTTATTGGACGAAGTCTCTTAAAGTTTAATTTGGTAGTTTGAGTTATTTTATAATAAAAATACGCATCTCAGATACATTAAAAAAAATGTCATGCTGCACGTGTATAACAAATGTGTGAATTCTTTATTAATAAGTCACTTTCCACATAGATTAAGGCTTCATTTGGATTACTTTCTTTATCACAATCTTTGATTAAGGTCATTTTTCTTGAAGGGAATATAGAAAATTTTTGGAGAAGGTGTTTTTAATTTTGAGAACAATTATCTAAATGTCATCAATTCTTGCATTGAAATTTTCCAATGCAAACACTTCCTTCAAATTTCAAAAACGTAATCATTAGCCTCATCATTATTCTATTTGTTTCATCATTGTTGATATACCAATATCAATTTTATAACAAGTTTTAAAAATTAAGATCTTCATAACTAGATGCACGTCAATGATATTACTACATCTAAATAATTCTCTAAAAGTTAGATTAGGCTTCTTTTATGTATTGGTAATTTGCCTCAGCGCAGTTTGCTCACTGAAATCCCCCTATCTCTCATGCTTCCCTCTCTTCATTAATTGGCAATTTTTTCTTCTCCCTTTTAAGAACCTAAATTTCTATTTCATCAATTTTCTATGCTTTGCAATTTTGTAATCTTGTATCTCCTTTCTCCCTGGCCTACACTGATTTCTTTACATACCTCCAAATTTAATTCTTTGTCATTTTCATTTTTTCCAGGAATGGCAATAAAGGTTTCTCCCATCATTGTCAACGTTGGTCCAAATCAATGGTCCGGAAGAGATTAATCACGGCATCTATCTACTTCAAAAATTTTGATATCCTAATAATAGTGCTTTCTTCTCTTGTTGATAGTTGCACGCTTTATTCCTTTCATTTCTTTCTACTTTACAGTGTTTATCCTCAAATGCAAGTGTTTTTATAGTTAATGGTATTGTTTTTCGTTAAAAATATATGTAAATGTTTTTTTTTAATTTGCTGTTTGTTTTATGTTCTTTTGAATTGATGCTGATTAACCCAAAGCGTTTTTGTTCCTTAAATTAATGAATTTATTAATCTCAAATTTAATAAGTTCAAATGTCCATTGTTAGTTTTCTATATAATATAATTTGTAAAATAATTCCTCTCTCAGTTTAAAAAGTTTCTTAGGGGATTGTTTTTCCTCTACCTAAATTTTATGGATGTTTCTTATTTCCAATTGATTATAAGCATTAATAATGTTACATAATATCATAATATATTAAGTGTTCTACTTTTGATATTCTCAGTACATCAATCAATGATCGTTACATTTTTAAATGCATAATAACTGTTAACTTAAGAATAGTATCTTGTCCATTATAATTAATAACAAACAACTTAAAGTTGTGTAGGAATTTCTAATTCTCTACTTCATCTCTTATTTGTGATTATTGTTGATATTTCCTATTTGCATATGACTAAAGCATCAGAAGAAGGGTAAGGTATAATAATTTTTTTCACCATCAGATTCGCTCTCACTGCGTCGCACTCCTCAATAACATATTTTTTTGTGGTAGAATCCAATTCAACCCATCAGTTTCGTTCGAACACTCTTCGATTTTCATGTAAGTTCCAAAACCATTTATCTATTATCTGAAATGAAAGATTCTTTTATAATTAGCTTTATTTATTTTCTTTAAAATTATCTATAAAATTTATTTTATTTTATTTGTATTTGCTTTTGTTTATTTGTGTTGAGTTATTGTTTTTTTTTTTTTTGGTCTATTTTTTTATCTATTGTATTTGATGTTGAGGCCTTCTTTGATGTTGATATTACTCACCCAAAGCTTTCTTATCTTTGATAATTTACCTGAAAATAATTCATTTATTAAACATCGATCAGATATCAATAATTGTTTTGGTTCCCGGTTTGGTAATCAAAACTATTGTTAATATTTTGATAGCTTTTATATTTTTTATCAGATTAATCTATAGTTGGTTTGATTACTACGAAGCAATAGCGCTCGATGGTTGTCATCATTGATGGGAAGTGGAGGAAAGTGGTGGAAGTTGTTATTCAAGTTTTTTAAAATATGGTTTTAATGATGAGTTGAGATTTTTTGAATCCAACTTTTGTGTCTGCCTACAATGTTTTTTCACTCTACTCGATTTCGAGTTTTCAAAACATTGTTGTTGAAAATAGGCGTTACTTGCTTCATAATTGTTGTTTTCTTGTTGAATCATATATGTCCATTTAAATATTTTTAGGTATGCTTACAATGTTGTTTAACTTAAAATATTCATTAAATTTTAACAGCTCCTCCATTATCCCATATCCACCTAAAGTTTAAAATTGAAAAGTTTTTCATTTTTCTCACGGGAAGGGCAATCAAAGCATCAATATTTAGCCATCTCTGACTTTCTCTCATGAAGTATCGCAACTGTCTTAACATCTCCAATGTTCTCCTTAAATCATACACAACTATTTTTTTTTTTCCTTTAATTGTATTGTAAGAAGAAGCTTTTTAAAATCATGATATCTCTTACCTCATGATTAGTAAGGCTCTTGGTATAATTCATTTATACAAATAAAATGAAAAATTTGTTAGTTTGATGAAACATGAAATAAATATAATTAACAAAAGATAAGACATGGTGAAAGTTAACACCCTAAGATATGAAGCAAGCACCACCAAAGACAGTTTGAGAAATCAAAACCAATGT
>NW_021319178.1:14878309-14890845 GCF_001605985.2 Dendrobium catenatum | reverse complement strand
AGTAGAAACCTCTTAACACCATTAATCCTGGCAGCTTAAGCATGTTGAAGCTGATCATGGTATTGTTGTACATATCACCGAATGGTTTGATTGAATGAAGCCCGTTCCTTCCATATCTGCAGCGAGATTAAAAACGTGATCTACACTCTTAGTAACCTTAAGGCAATTGTCCATAACCCTTAGATCAACAAGATGGAACTCATGGCAGAACATATCCTCAGTCATGTGCTCATTCTTCTTCCATCGAGGCGACGATGTAGTGTCCCTCACTCTTCAATCGCCTGCAATGTGAGGGCAATGAAGCCACCAGCTCCGGTGATCGAAATAAGAAGCTTCTCTGAAGGCCAGTTAAGGCTCCCTCTCCAAGTTAGCAGGTGTGCTCGCCATAGTTGATTCTACTGTTCTCAGTGCTATCCATTCTGAAACTAAGGTTACAAAACAATGGCTTAACTTCTATTTTCACCAAAAGGAAGTAATGCGAGGAAAAAAAGAATACTGAACAGGCAACTGTAATTTTTTTTTTTTTCAGATGAATTTTAACAAGAAATACTTTTCAATTGAAAGAAAGGAACAGGGAAAGCTTAAATTTCAGAGAACTCGTCATTGCATTAATATGGAGGAATTAAACAAAATCTCAGAACAGGAGAAACTCGAAAAAGCAAAGAAATTTTCCTTCAACAAGTAAAAGATTAAATCTTGAGTGGAGATGTCGCAATTCTTAATATCTCCGAATAATTCCAGAAAGCATATGGCTTTTTTCATCGACGAATCCATCGTATTCGAGAACAAAAACACTAGGTCAAAAAATGGTTCACTTGCTTATTTTTTATGCAACAGAAAAACAAAACAAACAATACTGCACAAAGATTACATTTTTACCTGCAATTTCTTTGCCATGAACATCTAGATTAAGAAAAACTCGGAAAGGATAGCAGAAAGCGAACAAGATTAAGAGAAGCGCAGAGATCAGAAAAGGAAGCCCAAACTCATTCTATATATATAAATCAAAATAAAAAATTTACCTCGGAAAGAATCTAAAGATGGAGCTAAGAGAAGATGAATGAAAAATAAATATGAAGAAATTTCAGTCTTATATTTTGGAATTTTATTGCCTCCTCCCACCTGACGCATCTCATACGTTCGTTATGCCGTGATAACGCGACACCTGGCAGCCTACTTTACCCATTTTGACCCGACGCTAGCCCATATGCTTTACCACGTTTTTTTAAAATTCTTCGGGTTGGCCCGTCTGTAATGTATATGAAATGGGCGGAAAAGTAAAAAGTACCCGGCTTTTACTCTGGTATTAAAACCTTCTTGTATTAAACCTAAGATTTCTACAGTCTTACGGTTTCTTATTTTCATATACCTGAAGTAAGAAATCGTTAAGTATTTTAGAGATGGAAGGATCGATGAATGAAGTTGTATTTCGCGAGGAAACTCAGACTTTAAGCTACGATGAAGCTTTTTTCTGATTAATGTTAGTAAGTTATTATGTATAAATGTTTATTTTTTTCTACTTTTTACTGTTTCATTAATGGGTATCAAACTTCGGTTGTAGTAGTATTGATCATTACTCAAATACTACTACAAAAATAATACAACCATATTAATTTAGTTTAGCCCGGAGAATTTCACTGATCAAGGTGTGACATAATTTTCAGTATGAAGCTTTTTTAGCTCGTATTAGGTCGTATTCTATATTATAGATCGGTATACGTTCGGTTACTGATTATAATGGATAGGTAAAATATCGTACACAGTTGTACCCAGCAATACCGAGCAATACCGAGCAATACACAGTTGAACTCCTTAGCTCGTGTATAAGGTTCGTATGAGTAGTTATATATCGTATTACGTCAGGTACTTAATTATAAAAGCTCGGTATAATCCCGGTTAGCACTAGTACCGAGCTAATTAATATAATACGTCGTAGTGCCGATCATTTCATATTAGTAAGTCGATACCGATCGTATATACCGAGATATACTGCATAAACCGCTGGTACCTCGGTATCAAAATGGTTTTTAATGTCTGGATTGATATTTAGATATCAAAGCTAATATGGATGTATGAATATTTATTAGGGTGTTTACAATTGTGAGAAAGAAGTGTATGAAAATATTGCCAGTATGCGCATTCAACTGGATTTAGTGTTCGGAAAGAACATCACCATTTCTGACCAAATACAAGGTTATCAAATCAAAGGATTTTGTGTGTTCTAAAACAGGTTTCAAGAAGGAGATGAAAGTGGTACTAAGTTAAAATATCGAGATCATGTACAAGAACAGGATGTCCAGCCATGGTTAGATTCGGGTGAGTCAAGATGGCTTTGTCAGTGAATAAATCTGTAGAGAGTCACAATCACGAACTAGCTAGCCGGGATGATAACATTTGCTCAGGTCGGCTAAGTCAATTAGTGATGATAATGCAGATGTTTTTGAAATCTATGACAGAAGCCCGGGTATAAGAACTGTCGATGCATTAACGTACCTTATCTGATGAAGTTGGAGGTTGTGGCTAATCTTGGATCACGAAGCGGGATGCGACAACCATATCCAAAAAGAAAGAAGAGCAAAGTTTGAGAGTGGAGACACTAATTTACTGATCAAGTTATTTAAAGAACGGGCAATTGATGACCACATTTTGCATTGGGATGTTGAAACAGATGAAATGGATGTTTGTTTGTTGAATTCTTTTGGGTGATGGTCTCGGTTAGAATCGATTATGACTGTTGGGATGTGATTATATTCGATACTAGTTTATTGTTCAAGAAACCAAATCTGTAGAAAATAAAGGCAATTTAATTTTGTTATAGATTTTGTACATTAATCAAACATTTATTGAACAAAACAAACAATACTCACAATTAATCATTACAAAACCATTTATATAACCCAAAGCAAATCCCTTGGCTTGTTTTGTTTAGCAACAACGTTGAATTCTTTCAACTAGGAATCCCCTAATTATTCAGGCCAGTTGTACTGATTAAACATATCAAGAGTGTTGAGAAGTTCCAAAGATAGCTAATGGTTATCCGAAAGTTAGCGCTTGGATAAAATATGTTGATAGGAGGTAAAGGACGAGCATTTCACGAGATACATCCATGGAGTGCTATTATTCATCCTCTCAATGTCGTGGCGATGTCATTTGAAAGGTTTTGCCACTGGATCTGGCACTGCCAATGTCAAAATAATACCTCTATTCGCCATGCCTCATCAGTAATGCAACTTCATAGATGTGAATTTCAGACTTTGACCTTTAATAATGAAACTTTCAGTCTTCATATCCCACTTCGATAATACCATACTGGGAACATTTGAGGCATAAGAGAAGCCGAGGAACTGGCTGATTTGCAACTGATGCAGTCTATCAACCAAAGGATCTCCAAATCTCTTAACAAGTATATTACAACACTTTCTCTAAAAGTCGAAGTCCGGCATCGAAAATGAATCTTTGGAGTATATCCCTGCGAAATATCAATCGTTAGTAATGCTAATAACTAATACGATCAATATTGAGTGCTAATATTGCTCGATAACTGCTCGTAACCGAGCAGTACAGAGCCATATTCGAGCTGTTAGATAAGCCTTATGCTACCATTACTGGCAATACCGAGCAATACGAGTGTTAGTAATGCTCGGTACAGCTCGGTACGCCAGCACCGAGGCAGTTAGCTAAAGCTAACATACCATTATCGACTCGATATTACGACCATTTAGGCAAAATACGGGAGCAATACAAGCTTAATAGTTATGCTCGGTACAGCTCGGTATCCGAGCAGTACCGACAATACCCGAGGTGTGACAATGCTCTTGTATGCTTACCATACTGTTTTTCATGGCAAATAATGCGCGCGGTTAGCTCGGTAAACCCTAACCCTAAATATTACAAAGGAGAGAGTTGCCTTACCATATATGACTTATACCGACCATGTAGCAAATACGAGCAATACCGAGTTTTTAGTTAATGCCTCAGCATCCCACAAGCCATTCAATAGGTACCGAGCAAGTACCGAGAGTGTTACACCAAGCTTATACATACCTTAATGTGTTATAACTACGATTATAGCAATAACCGAGCCAGTACCGAGTGTTACACATTGCTCGTACGCTGGTACCCAGCATACCGAACCAGTTGCTTAGCTCATATTGTACTTCTCATATGGCAAAAATAGTCATGCATCAAGGTACCGCCTCGGTCAAACCCTACATAAAATATTACAAAAGAAGAAGGGTAGGCATTTATAATCCAAATAATAAACTAACCTAGAGGCACGTTGTAAAAGCAAACTGGCAGATGATTGTGGAAGACATACAAAATAAACAGCAAAGAAGAAATCGCGGTTGGAGAAGATGAAGTATATCAACGCGAATGATGACTGATGTGACGCGTAAGGTTTGTTGTGAAAACCAAAGCCATTTTTTCGGTGTCCACGTGTGATAATATTCGGAGTCAGTTAGTCGGGCGTAGTTTTAAATTCGCACGTTGCCATTATTACCAATCTTCGTCGGGTCGGCTTCGGGTAAAGTAGCCTGACCAGGTGTCGCTATCATGGCATACCGAACGTAGAGCATGTGTAGGTGGGGAGGAGGCAAATAAAAATTCCTATACTTATCTCTAAAGAAAGTGAGCATAACTTTATAAAGAAAATTAAGTCACCTCAGCCTCTATCGGCAACCACTTTGCTGACAAGAATCAGTGGTGGTCGATAGCAAACAGCTGCAGAACAACAAAACCCGAAAAGAAAAAACAGCCAAGATCCCTAACAGTGGATATTTTATCTGACCATGTCTGCCGAGAGAGGTGGATGAGCGCGATTAGGTCGCCCGATGTGGTTGGAAAAGTTGTAGTAGGTGTGACATCGGAATCGTCTGTGTCACGACAGCCACGGAGGTTGGGCCGCTACGACGCGTGTACGCGCGGGAGCGAGGTAGAAATCTTAATACGCTAAGAGTACCTTTCGATGACGTGCGTCTTAATCCGTGTTAACCTGTTTAAACGTCCGATGCTTAATCGTTCTCCTATTCTCCATTTCCCCCTTCTCTCGCTAGCCTGAGGATTCTTGGCGGCGGATGAGAGGTGAAGCTTCACGCTCTCTGCTGTGAATTAGAAAAAAAAAAAGGAAAGAGTGAAGATCTCTCTTTCCATAATGCTATGGGAAAAAAAAAATTTTGTTGGGTTTTACATAATTTTTCGTACCTGAATTCATGTCAAATCGTTTGTTTCTGCGTTTTAAAACATTTTTATGCATAGGTTTGATATTGTATGATTTATAAAATTTTGGGATGCAGATTCTTCTATGCCTCTAGTGCTTGTATCTACCCTGAATTCAAGCAGTTGGAAACTAATGTGAGCCTGAAGGAGTCTGATGCGTGGCCAGCTGAGGTATGTTGTTTCTATCTGCAAAAATTACCTGTATCCTTTGGCTGTCTAAAGTCAGAAAACAAAATTTGAAAACTTTGAATATACTAGATTCAGTTATTTGGTTGGAAGTTCTTACTCAAATGCCATAAAAATGAAGTTTTTTTTATTTATTAATTATGTTTTTAATCTGCAAACAATCAAATGAACTCTTACAAGACACATGCAGAAGAGAAAATGATTTTTGAATGATTTCAATCTTACACCAAAAATTTTGCTTCCAATAAACTTTTTGTAGCCTCAAGATGCTTATGGCTTGGAGAAGCTTGCAAGTGAGGAGTTGTGCAAGCACTATACAAAGGACCTTGGTATTGAATGCCGAATAGGGCGTTTCCATAACATTTATGGCCCATTTGGCACATGGAAGGGTGAGATCTGGAACAGTTGATTGATTCAAATTTGAATTTTCTATGTGGAGCAACTTAAAGATTAACATTAAAGGCTGATGCTATCATGTGCGTTTTCTTTATGTGATATCTATGAAAGCACTATATAAAGATTAACATTCAGATCCTCAAGAAGGCTCTCCTCGCAGCAATCCTTTAGTGTCGCAATACTTATTAGCTGCACCAAGCAATGAGAGCCCGTGCTTCCAAAAATCTTCTTGATTTATGGAACCATAAATGTATCCTAAGAGAGCAGAGTAGGAATCCAGTGACATATCTTCAATGTTGATTGAAGAAGATTCTCTCTTTTAGATCATGCAGAAGCATGCCCTCAAAAACAGGGGAGCATGCCGAAAGAACAACAATTTCTATAGTTTTGGTTTAACGTTCAATTTACAATAAGTACGGGAGAACCAATTAAATTATCCATATTTTTTTGGTTCAGACATTTCTAATGGAACTCTTTGAAGCCTTTACATGTTCAACTATCTTTGTGCATGTTTGATATCTACTGATTTGCAGTTCGATTTAAAATCAGTAGTTAAATTGACTGTTTGATCATTTCTAGGATTTGGTTATGAATTCGTCACAAACAGAGATGAACGATAATTCAAAGCATAAGAGGAAAAATTTATATGGGTATTTTTTTATCTTTTGTTTTTTATTTGTAAATTTTCATTATTTGTAAATTTTCATTATGCTAAACGAAAATTTTTATGGGTATTTTTTTATTTGTAAATTTTCATTATGCTAAACGAATTTTTTTTATTGCTAAATTAAAGAGAGAAATCAGATTGAAAATTTAATTCTTTTTAAATTTTTTCGTAAAAACATTACTTGAAACATAAATATTTTAAATTTTCAAAGAATTTTAGATTAAAAATTCTCTCTAACACAAATATATTTTCGTCTATTGCAACACACTGCTAAATTAATACACAGAATAATTTTATATCTTATAATCTAAAAAAAAACTATAATAAGATCGTGCAATAAATGAATACACTAATTTATATTTTATAACATCAAATAATATTAATTATTATAAATACATTATTTTTATAAATATACTAGTTATAATGCTAGAATAAATTATTATAAAAAAATTGATTTTACTTTACTCTGAATTTATCAAACCAAACAAGGAAATAATTCTCCTCCATTTATTTTGCAGACAACCAAACAGGTGCAAAGTATTTAGAATGCATTACATTTACTTTACATTGCATTTATTTTACACTGCATTTCTTTTTCAGGCAACCAAACAGCCCCTTGGTTATATCATGACGTGCGTCTAGTTAGCATAAAACCAATGAAAAAAATCATCCATTAATTTACATATAGCATATAATGATAGGAGGACTCCTTTATTAGATTTAAACGAGAATTTGACTTTTAATAGGACACAATAGAGAAAAAATATTCATGTAGCCGACCCCACGTAGTGGGATAAAGGCTTGATGTTGTTGTTGTTGTTGTTGTGGATTATGTTCCGTTTAGTTACCTTTCCGTTGTATGTGAATCGATGCGTTGGTTTTAGGTTTTCGGTTACATATACATTTCATTTAAATAATTTCCGTACTATATTTGTAACAAAATTCCGAAAGAATATTCTTGTGGTATCATAATTTTTCCATATTAAATTATGAACAAATATTTTCATTTCATATAATTATTCATTAATTCAAAATTAAATTAAATTAAAATAATATGTCACCAAAGTGACCTCTATTAAATCAATTATTTAATTTAAAATATTTGAATAATGCTAAAGAATTTTCAAGTCTATGCGAAAAGTAATTGGCCCAAAGGAAGATTATTTTTTTGCCGGACTCTAAAGATATAATTATAAATATGTGATAATTTTAAAATTATTAATGCATATAGTAATTCGGTCCAAAGAAATGCTTATTATTGGCAGAATTTATTATCAATATTTATTAACTATAATTTTAAGAGTATCATTTACAAATTATAATTTCTGTCCAAAGACTAAATTATAATGTTGTGTTATGTATCTTATAAAGGGCCCACCATATGTTGTTGCTAATTGTGTATTATTTTTTGTTCTTTTTCAGTTAATGTTTCTTCTATATCTGCCAATTTGAATAACATTCCAGTGCTTAATGACTCTAACTTTAAGAAATGGAAAGAGCACATTACTATTATTCTTGGGTGTATGGATCTAGATTATGCGATTCGGACTGAACGCCCTCTTGCCCTTACTGCAAAAAGCACTTTTGAGCAAAGGGCAAATTTTAAAAAGTGGGAACGTTCAAACCGCATGAGTCTAATGATCATGAAGCACTCAATTCCAGATACCATCATGGGTGCAATGCCTGAGGAGGAAAATGCTAAGAAGTTTTTAAGCCAAATAGCAGACCGTTTCGTAGGCTCTAAAAAGGTCAAAATAAGTACTATTCTTAGTAAACTTGTTTCAATGCGGTATAAAGGTAAAGGGAACATAAGAGAGTACATTATGAAAATGTCTAATCTTGTTACAAGACTAAGAGCATTAAAGTTAGAATTGTCTGATGACATTCTTGTGCATCTAGAATTTATCTCTCTTCCTGCACAATTCAGTCCTTTTAAGATAAGTTACAATACTCAAAAGGAAAAATGGACTCTTAATGAGCTCATTGCTCAGTGTGTGCAAGAGAAAGAAAGATTGAAACAAGAAAAGGTAGAAAGTGCTCACTTAGCTTCTTCCTCTCATAATTTTGCTACAAAAAAGAAAAGGGATTATAAAATTAAAGGAGTTGCAGATAAAGGGACTTCACAACCTAAAGTGCAACATAAGCAAGATTAAGTTATTACTTGTTTCTTCTGCAAGAAGGTTGGTCATGTGAAGAAGTATTGTCCAAAATATGTTAACTAGCTCGTCAAAGAGGGTAAACTTCTGAATTTTATTTGTTCTGAAGTTAATTTAGATTTAGTACCAAATCACACTTGGTGGATAGATACAGGTGCAACTACTCACATAAGTGTGACTATGCAGGGTTGTCTAAAGAACAGAGTGCCAACCGATGCTGAAAGATTCATCTATGTGGGAAATGGCAATAAAGCTCCTGTTAAAACTGTATGCTTATATAGATTGTACTTAAAATCTGATTATACTTTGAATTTGTGTGAGACTTTTTATGTACCGTCATTTAGACGGAATCTGATTTCTATTTCATGTTTGGACAAATCTGGTTACTCTTGCTCATTTAGAAATGGAAAATTTAGTCTCTTTCAATATTCTAAAGTTATTGGTACAAGTTTTTTGATTGTTAATCTATATAAATTAGATTTTCTGCCTCACAGATAAATGAAACTTTGCACGTAAATAATTTTGGTACAAAGAGAAAATTAACTAATGAGAATTTCTTTATGTTATGGCACAAGCGCTTAGGGCATATTTCTAAACAAAGAATTAAAAAGCTTGTGTTAGATGGAATTCTTGATTCCCTTGATTATATAGATTTTAAAATTTGTATTGAATGTATTAAGGAAAAACAAACGAATATTAAGAAATTAGGTGTCAAAAGAAGTCTAAATATCTTGGAATTAATACATATTGATATTTGTGGCCCATTCCCTATAGCTTCTTGGAATAATCAGCAGCATTTTATTACTTTCATAGACGATTATTCTCGTTATGAGTACTTAACTTAATACATAAAAAATCAGAATCTCTGGATGTATTTAAGATCTTCAAAGCTGAAGTTGAAAATCAACTTGGTAAGAAGATTAAAGCTGTCAAATCTGACTGTGGTGGTGAATACTATGGTAGATATGATGGATCAGGTGAACAACGTCCAGACCCTTTTGCGATATATTTAGCAGAATGTGGCATCGTTTCTCAATACACTATGCCGGGGACTCCAAGTCAAAATGGTGTAGCTGAGAGACAAAACAGAACCTTAAAGGATATGGTTAGAAGTATGATTAGTCATTCTTCTTTACCAAAATAGCTTTGGGGAGAAGCCTTAAAGACTGCAGTTTATATTCTCAATAGAGTTTCAAGTAAAGCAGTAACTAAAATCCCATATGAGTTGTGGACTGGAAAGAAGCCTAGTATTAGATATTTTCATGTCTAGGGATGTCCAGCTAAGGCTAGGCCTTATAAGCCTAATGAAAGAAAATTGAACTCAAGAATTGTTAGCTGCTATTTTGTTGGATACTCTGAAAGGTCAAGAGGTTTTAAATTTTATGATTCCTCAAGTAAATCCTTTTTTGAGACGGGCAATGCTAAATTTATTGAGGATGTTGAATATAGTGGGAGTGATAAAATTAAAGATTTTGATTTTGAGGAGGAATATGTTACTATTCCTACTGTTACAATTGAAAATGATCAGGTAACTATGTCTGATATTATTCAGATTGTAAATCTAATTAATCAAAATAATCTTGAATTATCTGTCACTCATATAGAAGGACGACAACCTCAAACTTAAATATCATTAAGGAGATCCACAAGGGAAAGGAGAACAACAATTTCGGATGATTATATTGTATATCTCCAAGAGAATGAGTTTGATATGGGATTGAAAGATGATCAAATCTCATTCAGTCAGGTCAAACAATGCTCTAATTCTCAAAAGTGGATAGAAGCCATGGAAGATGAGATGAAATCGATGAAAGACAATGATGTTTGGGATCTTTCTGAATTTCCTAAAGGAGCAAAACCTATTAATTTTAAATGGATTTTTAAAACCAAAAGAGATGTAATAGGTAATATTGAAAGATATAAAGCACGTCTAGTTGCTAAAGGTTTCACTCAAAAGGAAGACATTGATTATAAATAGACTTTCTCTCCGGTTTCTTCGAAAGACTCTTTTAGAATCATTATGGCACTTGTAGCTCATTATGATTTAGAGCTACACCAGATGGATGTAAAGATTGCATTCCTTAATGGAAACATTGAGGAAACTATATATATGATGCAACCAAAAAATTTTCAATCTTCTAATTCAAAACATCAGGTATACAAATTAAAGAAATTCATCTATGATTTAAAGCAAGCTTCCTGTCAATGGTACAAGAAATTTGATCAAGTGATTTCTTCATTTGGTTTTAAAGAAAACACTGTTGATCAATGCATTTATTATAAGGTCAGTGGGAGTAAGTTTATTCTCCTGGTATTATATTTCGATAATATTCTACTAGCAAGCAGAGATAGGCTTGTTGCATGAGACTAAGAGATTTCTTTCAAATAAATTTGAAATGAAAGATCTTAGAAATGCATCTTTTGTGTTGGGTATACAAATTCATCGGGATCGCTCCCATTGTATACTTGGGTTATCACAAACAGTCTATATTGATAAAGTGCTTAGCAGATTTGGCATGAAAGATTGTGCACCAGGAGATACACCCATTGCAAAAAGGAATAAATCTAGTTTGCTTCAATGCCCAAGAATTGAAGTTGAAAAGCAAGAGATGGATAAGATCCCTTATGCATCGGCAGTATGGAATCTGATGTATGCTCAAGTTTGTACGCGTCCGGATATTACGTACATTGTTGGAATGCTTAGTAGATATTTAAGTAACCTAGGAATAGATCATTGGAAAGCAGTGAAACGGGTTATGAGGTATCTAAAAAGGACAAGAGATTTTATGCTCACATATCATAGATCTGATCATTTAGAGATCGTGGGGTATTCCGACTCTGATTTTGTTGGTTGCCTCGATAGTAGGAGATCCACTTCAGGCCATATTTTCATGTTGGCTGGAGGAGCTATTTCTTGGAAAAATGTCAAGCAGTCACTTATAGCTTCTTCAACAATGGAAGCAGAGTTTATAGCTTGTTATGAGGCTTCAAATCAGGGAATATGGTTGTGAAATTTTATCACAGGGCTACATATTATTGATGGCATTGAGAGACCATTAAAGATAAATTGTGATAATAAAACAACTGAGTTATATTCCAAGAATAACAGGAGTTCGTCAAAATCAAAACATATTGACATAAAATTTCTTGTTATGAAAGAAAGGGTTCAGAGTTCTCAGATTTGTATTGAAAATATTAGTACAAACCTTATAATTATAAACCCACTTACAAAAGGATTACCACCTAAAGTATTTCATAAGCATGTGGCTCGTATGGGTGTGATCTGTTTTGATAATATACTAGCTTAGTGGGAGTTATTGTATTGTTCAATTATTCTGAACTTAATTTCTGATCAGACTAAAGTGTTGTTATTTTGGTGATTGAAAACTCTGAAATATAGTTATTTGATTTCAATTGCAGTTTAGCATAAAGTATTGAATTTTTGTTATAACTAACTTGAGTTATAAAATGGACCAGTTGAAAATAATCATGATTTGAGATCACATTATATGAAATTTTTATGCTACACATTCATACTTGATCTATGTTGTTAATTATGTCAACATAGTGATCATTGATGGGTCTTATTACAAAATATGTAACAAAGGTCGCTTTGATTCTATATTGATATGATTGATGGACAAGATTGTCTAGAGATGTTATTTTAGAAAGACAACAAATATTGAGCTCTTACAGTTATTTCAGAATGTATAATTATATGTATATATATGTGGCCTAAGTGGAAGATTGTTGGAAAATTTCTATAAGTGGACCCATATTATTATATATATAAATACAGTTTTATACATTATAAGCTATCTAAGAAAAATTAAGCCATGTAAATTCGTGATTTATTTAAGTATTAAATTATTATTTAGCTTATGTGGCATCTCATTTAAATTTTGTATGGAATT
>NW_021319178.1:14858223-14871774 GCF_001605985.2 Dendrobium catenatum | reverse complement strand
ACATATTTATTTTATTAGTAGGATTGTAGTCGACGAGTGAAGGTTATCGGAGGGATCGTAGTCGGCGGACGATGGTGGTCGGAAGGACCATAATCAATGACGATGGTCGAATGAGCATAATCGGGTTATGGTTGTCAGAAGGACTGTATGTAGTCGAGTGATAGTGATTGGAATGACCAAAGTTTGGTGACAATAGTTGGAAGGGTCGTAGTCGGGTGACGGGTGTTAAAAGAACTATAGTTGGGCAACGGAGGTTGAAAGGATTGTAGTTAGGAAATGGTGGTCAGAAGGACAGTAATCGGGAAGAGGCGGTGGTCGGAAGGACCGTAATTTGGTGATAGTGGTCGAGAAGATCATAGTCGGGAGTGATTCTCGAAGAGATCGTAATTGAACGACGATGGTCAGAAAGACTATATTTATGCAATGAGGGTTAGAAGGATCGTAGTCGAATGACGGTGGTTGGAAATATTGTACACTACAGGAAAAGGCCTTATTACCGATGGACGAAATTTGTCAGAAATTTTATATTTCTGACGAAAATCCATATGATGGTAATTCATGCGTTAGAAAATCATTACCAACAGAATGTTTCCGTCGGAAATGTTTCTAGCAATTTTTTTGTGAAATTTCAGCAAGAAAAATGAAAGTTGCACGTCATTTTCTTTGAATGAATTTTGGCATTTATTCCACTGATGTTTCCAGTGAAAATTTTGCGCCTGAATTGTAGGCGGATAATCCACCACCTATTCTGTCATACTATTATCGACAGATGACATGACGTATTATCCGTCAGAAATACTAAATACATTTTGTCATATTGTATTTTCCAGCGGATTTTCAGCGGATAATTCTCTGAAATGCTGTAGCATAAACAAAAAAAAATCAGCCTTCCCTCTTAGGAAACTATTTTCTACAATACAACTTGCATACAAAAGTTTCAATACTATATACATTCAAATATAAACCTCTAATAAAAAATAACACCAAAGATTGAACATAAACATATAAACATAAATAAAAATAAGAAGAATATCTTCAACAAAATATCCAAAACTACACAAATATCCAAAAACAAATAAGTACAAATGTTCAGAAAATAAATAAGTACATATATCCAAAAATAAATAAGTATATATGTCCAGAAAAATACTACATAACATCTAATCTGAATTAGTCTCCTCCTCTACTAAAGTTACCTTCTTTCCACTAAATTGCTCCATCTTTTTTTGCATTTCATTCAACGACTGAGTTTACTGCATTTTTATATGTTGTTACATCTACATATGCATCTGTCAATCAGCTTGTGCTTTATCAGCCTACTCTAGCTCAGCTATAAGGGTAGCAATCTATTGGCTAAATAAGGACTCCTATGTACTTGCTGAGAAGTTAGAGCCACCAAATGTTTACCCTCATATGCATAGGCTTGCAAGCCTAAACCATAAACCCTACCATGTTGCATTCCTCTTACTACTTGCGACTAAGTGGGGTAGCTAGAATATTCTGTTAATCTACTAGAACAACCTTCATATGCTGCAGCCTGGCTCTTTCGTAGTATGGCGAGACATATTGTGGATATGGATAAGTAGGAGGGCCACCATGAGAAGGTGGGGGTGGGTAGTAAGGGTAAAAAGGAATACTCTGTGTGACATCTGGCAAAAAAAAGTGGGGATCTGATGATTAAAACTGTGGACTACTAGTTGTAAGAGTAGGTAAAGATGAGCTAGGCTGACTCTAAATGAAAGGCTGAGACAAAAAGGTCCCCTCAGTATGTACAGACCTGCTGGATGGGCCACGAGTTGTCTTCTTGTTGTACCAACCAAAAATTTTTTTTATAATCTTATGTGACGCTTATCACCTGAAACCATCTGCAAAAAAAAATTTAAGATATATTCGCAACATAAATTAAAAAAAATAATATAAAAATAACACGGTGATTAAATAAATAAAGTAGAGCAATAATAAAATAAATAAACTAACTATTTTCATACTATTTAAATAAATCATACTATTAATATATGTAAATTATTGATTAATAATTTAAAAGTTAAAATATATATCATATTTTTAAACCTATTAGGAAATTTTATTTCCATTATCTTTTGGACTTCTACTGGTTCTGATGTATTCAAACCATCAATGAAACTCCTAAAAATATTAAGATTTAAATTTTATTTATGAGTAACAAATGTATGAAAAAGTTAAGTCATACTTATTTGAGAAATAACTCAACTTCATCACAATTAAGCAAGACATATAATGTGGTAACTCTTATCTCCTTAACAGTCAAATAGCACACGATGCTAGTGCATGCGGGTTCACCACTTCCATTAAATACAGATAAATTTAAAGATTTACCCATATTTTGAGGTGCAGTACCCCTGCTTGATTGTGATATTATTTGAAAATAATATGAGCAAAATTGGGTTGTATCGTACATTAAATATACTTCACAAATTGAGCATTCAAGATGTGCTTTATTTTTAGCAAGCTTCTTAAGTTTATTTAAATACATCTCAAAAGGATACTTCCATTGATATTGAACAAGTCCACCTACTATAGTCTAATATGGTAAATATGCGGGTTGATGCTCAGAGAGTTAAAAAAGCTGGAGAAAATATTTTCTCAAGTTTACACAAAACAAAAGAAATATGATACTCCATAAGAATCAAGTGCTCTGCATTTAGTTTTGAAATGCATAAATCCTTTAAAAAAAATTCTTAGCTTGATCAAAGGCTTTAAAATTTGATATAGCGGAAAATTAAAGGAAGTTGGTAGTAGATATTATATAAAGATATGATAGTCATAATTTTTCAATCCAAATAATCTTTTATTCATTAGGTACCATTAGAGTCTACACCCTTTAACAAACTGCTCGTCTATGCTCTAAAGTTAAGGTGAAAGGAGCTTTTGGTCTGAAAAGTTTTATATTTCCACCACATTCAATTCTAAAACTTTCCTCCTATAAATTTTCTTTAAGTTTATCCTTGCTTTTATATTATGTTTGGATTTATCATTGATATCCATGACTGTATTGAATATGTTATCAAAAATATTTTTCTTTATATGCATCACGTCAAATTTATCATTTTATTTTTAGCAAAATCATCCTTATTTTGTCTAAAAGGATGACATATATGTAAGAACATGTTGTGATAATTGAACCAAGTGTTCTTTCCTTTATACTTTAAAGTGAATGACTTTATATATTTCATACAATATGGATAAGCTAACTTGCAAAAGTGTTCCAACCTAAGAGCATACCGTATATAAGAAAGTCACCAATTATTCAAAGTAATATTACCATCATCATGAAGTTTTATTTGATAGAGATGTCATATGTACTTACTCACTCTTCCCATAATAAATTTAAATCATCAATTAATGGTTGTAAGAATACATCAATCTTTACTTTTAGATTATGTGACCCTAAAATGTAAGCATTATAAACATGTGAGGAATAGTCATACATAACTTTAGGGGAAGATTTTATGGCGTGACTATCACATGCCAGCATGAGTGAGATGAAGCGAACTGGCTAAATGGAGTAAAACAATTTGCTCATAAACATATTCTTATATTTTTTTAATTTTGTGGTGAACGTGGGATGTGTACGATCAAAGTGTTTCCATACCTCTACTTCTAACGAATATGTAATAACACCTTGTGAGATGTGTTCATTATTTCATCTCATATGTGAAGCAGATCTCATGGATATATATAACTATTATATTCTAGGAGTTATGAGTAAGTAAAATATCTTACTAACAGATACTTCATTCAGCTTTTTTTCATGTATAGTCGATGCCAAATGACACCATAGCCGTGGTCTTCAATCATAGTATGCCAAGAAATATGTGTATAGCTCTTCAAGGGGGTACCTACGTGAAAATGTAGTTTATGCCTGAGATATTTCCTGTAGATTTACCAATTTTCTTAACATGTGAAAATATAACTTACGTGATAATACCATCTAAGGCAAATCTCTCGCTCTTTATAATATTATCTTCCATAATAGCTTCTCTAACATTTTCACATATATACTCATTTTGTATCTTGTCCCTAAGAGTAAAGATAACCACTCATGTGCATTCTAATCTTTGTAAACCATCTAAGGCAAATCTCTCACTCTCTGTAACATTATCTTCCATAAGAGCTTCTCCAACATTTTCTCGTATATGTTGATTTCATATCTTATCTCTAAAAGTAAATTTAAATTTTATAAGAGCACTCTAATCTCTAGCATTCTAATCTCAACTGATAATATACACATCTCTCACTCTCGCTCTTTGTAATCTTATTCCATAAGAGCATTCTAATCTCAACTAAAAATATACACATCAACTCCCTCTCAATATAGACTCATAAACAAGAAGAATGTCATCAACAAAATGCATACACCATGCTATAATCTCTTGCAAATGTCTACCAAGAACATCCATGACAAAAGGAAAAACTTATGACATATTTTCGATAAATCTAGCGGCTAACGTCAACAAATGAGGCGGCGAACTTCAGCAAGGATGACGACAAATGTGGGCAAGGTCGGCGGTGAATGTCAGCAACAACCCAGTCTCGATGGCAGTGGCAATCAATAGAGGTCTATAACGCAAGTGGAGTGAACTGAAATGATGAGGAAATAAAAGGAGAGGAAAGACGACATAGTGAATGAAATAGGGCTCTCTCCATCGAATTTTCAGGCGTAATTTTTGCCAGTAATGCTACTGGTGGAAAATATGCTGAATCATTTTTATCGAGTTTAAATAAGTTGGTGTAATTTATGTCAATGATTATGCCGATAATTTCTAATGAAAAATGCACCATAATATAATATATACCCGCAAATTAGCCAGCAGAATATGCGCCGGTAAATTAATGGTGGTAAATACACCAAAAATTCAACCATAAATTTATCAATGAAATATTTGACGGCCAGTTCGTCCACCTCTTTTTTGACACATATGAATCCGCCAGAAGGTTTGTGTCACGACCCGACCCGACGGGGACGGATCCCGCCCGAGCCGGACCGCGACCAAACCTTTTTATCCAAGATCTGGCTTTGGAATTTGGTTCTGAACTGAATCTTCCAAATAATTAACTCAAAACAACACTGGACGGTTCCCAGAACTATTCTTAGGCCGATATTTTCTACAGTGCCGATCGGCCTGGACGATGTCCAAATCGGCCTGGACGATATGTACAGAAAATCACCTGGAGCAAAACTGGGTACATTCTGGAGCAAAATTTCCACTGATCATCCCAGGACGATCCAGATCGTCCTGGACGATCCTGGAGCAAATTTTTGATATTACAATTTGATGGTAATCGAAGATTTTCTATAGCACTAGTCAGACGATGGTGGTCAAAAAGATGTAGTTTTTTTAATGATGGTCGGAGAGATTGTAGTTGGCGGGAGATGGAGGTCAGAAGGATCATAATAGAACAATAATGATCAAAGAGATTATAAATGACAAGATGAAATTACTAGATGCACCAAGAGGGGGGGTGAATTATGAAAATTGTTGCAATAAAAAATCCTAAAAAAGAGTTCTAATAATTTTTTTGTTTTTAAATTTTAACCATGAAAATTTAATGCGGAAGCAAGCACTTGAACACAATTTGCAACAATGATTTTTACCACGATTATCACCAAGCAAATATAACGAAAATAAAATACAAACAGAAATAAAAGCGGTAAAGGAAAAATCACACCATAGATTTTATAGTGGTTCGGTCGACCTACGTCCACTCCCTGGAGTCCTTTACTGCGAGAATTTCACTACAAAACTATAGTTCTCCTTTTGCCCCCTCGGCAAGGCGAATAATCCCTCACAAGACTCACTTTCACCAACCCGGCGTGGCGGAGTGCCAAGCGCTTTGTCACCCTCCTGATGATGACAGCGTACCTTCTCATTTTTCTCCCTCCTGGAGAAGGCAGAGTACCTTAGAGGACACGGATGTATAAGAGTCTCCCCCTCAGAGAGCCTCCCACAAGATCTTCTCGGGCACAGGAGGAACAGTGCAGTAAGAACGGAGCAACCGTGTGATCTCCCTCACACTACTTCTCCCTCACCAAGCTCGCCCTCTTCTTCCTCTCTCAAACCCTAAAATCTTCTCAATACATCTCTCCCAAGGATTCCCTCTCTAATCACGTTCATCTCTCATAATCACACTCCAAAAACATAACTTTTTGATACTTTAAACGAGATTCAAAAACCCTGAATTTTTAAAAGTAGCCGTTAATATCATACAGTACGATTACACATCGTTTAGTATGATTAGTATAAACGAGCTTTATCCTGGTACGAAGGTTTACGAACAGTTCAAAACTTTTGAATACAATCGTAATGTACAATAAAAACTCGTATAATACGATCCTCAACTCTTCTGTTCATACAGGACGATAGCCGGGACGATCTAAACTCATCTTTGTACATCGTAGGGTACGACCTACTTCGTACAGTATGATTAGGCAAAATCAAGGGATCGTCCAGGACGAACTCTGGGACGATAAAAAACAACCTCGGTTCATCGTATAGTATGAACTGGTTCGTACAGTATGATGACCAATTAGAGATTAATCCTTGATTTATTCCACTAATCATGGGTTAATTTAAGTAAGTATTCAAAATAAATCGTACATTACAAATATATTCGTACATTACGAATGGCTGATAAAACTTACTTAAACTAATGTGGCACCTAGGGTTTTGGATTACTAACACATCGTACAATACGATATAAATCATATAGTACGACCTATTCATAGAAATACATTTCAGCCAAATCATATCATATAGTATGATATAAATTCGTACAGTACGATCAATAGAGAAAAAATCTACATTTTTCTTTTAAAACCCTCTCCCCCTGTGTGTGTGCATGGTTACTCAGATTTACATGCAGTTTGTGGTCAGATTCAAGAAAAGAGAAAATAAAATAAATAAATAAGATATAATATTACAGACTCACACTCCTACTCTACCCAGTCTTGAGTCTTCTTGTTGTCCTGAGTAACTTGTGATCTTCCTGAAATGTTAGTACTAATAGATAATAACAAAAATTAAAGATATTCAATGAATAGTAATTCAAATGACATTATTTATCATCATTAAAATCTCAAACTATGGGTCATAGATTGTAACAACTTCCCCCTTTTTGATGATGTCAAATAATATTTATTATAAGCATATTTGCATGACATTTTTTTGTTTTTTATTTTTTTATTAATTAAAAACAACACGAAATAGACAAGAAGAGAAAAAAAGGCATTTCATTGAAATATAAGAAAATATACGTGAGCATAAGCATAAGCAAACTACAACACTTTTCTCCCTTTTGACATCACCAAAAAGAGGAGGCATAAACAACACTAAGAAAAACATCATAAAAATAGATACACTTCAGAGAGGAGGATCCTGATCACTTGGAGGTGGAGATGGTGGGTGCTGAATGTACTGATGGAGGGATGCAAATTGTTGATCTATTGAGGAAAAATGGTCCCCAAACTACCACATGTCGTCCTCGTACTGTTGATGTTGCTCATGAATGTGGGTGTTAAGATGACTTTGAAGTTGGTCGAAGCGTTCAACTAAATCATCGTGAGGATAGACTGGTGCAGGTGCTCGTGGTGCTGCATGTCTTCTTGGTCGTACAGGAGCTGCTGCTGGGACAGCTTCTCCTTCTTCTTCATCAAAGCCAGGTTCATCCGGCTCTGGCCCCCAATGAAAAAATAATATGGAAGGGGGCATATGTATAGAAAATAGGTAGGTTATTGGGTTCACCAGGATAGGTTAACTGATATTTATTTTGATGTGGAATTTCATTTCCCACGGGCGCAAGCCCTTGTGGTTAATTACATCTCGAGCCTAAGGCCCGAGAAAACTCTCGATTAAGGATCCAATATTATTCTTACCAAGACAAGGGAGATTTGTACGATAATGGGAGACTAAGAAGTTCTTACTCAAAGAAAAGAAAGGGATCAAATGACTTAGTCAACATGCACGATTCAAATCCACACTTGGAGGGACTAAGACATTGAGAAAGTGGAGAAAAGAAATCAATTACTCAAAATATCCAAAGAAAAGAGATGGAAGTGGCGCCATCTATGTGATGCGGATAAGTAAAATTTATAATCCCTGAAGAGAAGAAACTTATCCACTATTTAGGCATACTACGAAACACCCAATGTAGTAGCCTCGAATCTAAGCTCTAAGGTATGTTTAGTGTTATACCCAACAATAACACCTGTGTCCTAGTTAATGCACTTGGGCTTATACCCTACATGAAGAGGGAAGCCAGCTAACCACCTAAGTGCTTAAAATCCATGAGATCCACCTTTATAAAATATAGGTAGGTAGGTTGAATGTTTTGGAAGTAAGGCCGGCATGTAGAGAGTTTCCTAATTGGCCTTGGACTTATGTAGGGTGAATCCTCCTAGAGCTAATGCAATTAAATTTTAATTTAGTGAGTTTCTAATGCAATCCATGCTAATTGAAAATTCTGAATTATGTATATTTTAGATTTTAAAAATAGGCTTATATAAAATAATTTTTAGAAAAGACTGAGCCTCCCTAGGTCCAGCACTTTATTCTCATAGGCCAGATTATCTGGACTATACCCGCAGGCGAGGAGGTATCTTATTAGAAGGAGAAAGAGAGATGCAATAATATGCATGTGACCCGGACGGCTCCGACTATTCCCTAGGTCGTTAAGTTTTTAAGTTATTTAATTCTTAAAATTTTTAGAATTTAATTATTAGTAGAAAAATAATGTTTTCCTATAGAGCCTAGCATAAATCAGGCCAAGCACATATAAAAAATAAACCTATAAAAATAGGTAAGTTATACTACGCAAACATAATAAACGCATCAACAAAAATAATCCATAAAAAGTTAAGTCCAAAGTCCGTGGCAAGTGCCACATAAGTATAACCCAGGGTTTGTAGAGAAGTAGTGGTGGTCAGGCTCCATCGATAACATTTTAGATTCTAATCCTAATAAATAATGCAAGTCTTAAAAGCTGGGCATTTTGTCTTCAAGTCTCAATCTTTGAGTGGATCATCCTTCTCCAAATCATCTCCCTTCAGATCATCTCCTTCGGGCTCCGTCTGGTTCGTCCTCCAAAAGGGTGCCAAAATGACTAAGAAATTCCCCGAGAAGTGGCCTTTCTTATTCGCTTTGGGTACCAAGTGTTTGAAATGCTAGCCTTTTAAAGAATTTCACAACTCAATAAAAATTACAAATTACATTACATTATAAAAAGAAAAATCTAGACCCGGACTCCTGCATGGTTATCCTAATAAAAATTATCCCAAATAATTTATAATATACAACACAAGCAATTTATATTGAGTAGGAAAGGAAACACACTTGGACACGCTCTTTTAAATTCAAAGGGGGCTAAGCAGTCTCCGGAGCATCTGCATAAAACAATGTTAATTTTGAAGCATTATGATTATGCCCCCTTTTTTAAGTGCTACATGAACGTGGACACATACATAAGACTGAGTTAATATAAAAGTGGCCCTAGCCCATGGGCATTCTAACACATAAATCACATCCCAAAAAGAAAAGTACAGTAGGAAAACAAGAGATCACAGCAATCATCAAATCAAATCAGAGCAAATCAAATAATCACACATGTCACATGAAGGATTATCATAGAAAGGAAAAAAAAAAAAGCAGTAAAAGTAAACACCGATATAATCCTAGAACTAAAAATGGTGCCCTAGCAAGCAACTCTATGTGTGCGTAAGGCTTGTGTGGGTTTGGATAGGTTCTATATAGGGTAATTAGTTCAAGTTGCCTAAGGTTAGAGTTTGTTTAAGGCTAGAAAAAGTAATTTAGTTAAGGTTTAAGTATTAATTGATTAGGGTCCATTTTTAGTTAATTTAGTTTTTTGATCCATTTAAATACTTAGGGTAGTGATATTGGAAGTTAAAATTACATTAGCCAATTTTGAAAAGTCTCGGGTCCTCCTAAGTACTAGGCTGAGGGGATCCAAAAGGTTACTATGAGAAATAAGCTAGGTTTGGGGGTTCTAGCATTTTAGTTAAATATTAGACCTTAAGATGAGTAGTTAGACATTGATTTTGCTAGATTTGGAGTTTTCTAGACAAAGTTATGAATTTTCAAAGATTGGGGCTATTAAGGAATTTATTAAAATTGGTTAATTATGGGGTGATTTTAGGATTTTGATCGAAATCAGCTCCAAACTGATTGGAATCACCCCCAAAGGTCAGAAATGACCTAAGAAGATTTTCCCAAGTGTTTGGAGAAAATTTATAATTTTAAATAATTTTTAATTATCCAATAAGGGTAAAACGGTAATTTTATTTAAGGTTAAATTAAGGTCAACCTAAGGGTCCCTAATTATCTAAGGTTAAGGGATAAATTATGAACAGTTCAAGCTATTATGGGTAATTTTCTAAGTTGAAATAAATTTATTATAATTTTTTGAAATTATCAGGACCTAAATAATAAGTAAATTAGGGGTTGTTAATTAAGGGGTCTAAAGAGTCCTAAAAACTCATAGGAAATTTTATAAGGTTTAAGATGTCACTAAGTTAAAATTTTGAAGTTTTCATGTTAATCAGGTATCTATCATAGCTCATAAAATCTTTCTAAGTTCGTTAGATGGGTCCTTAGTTGTTGTCCTTAGGGTGTCGCTACGTTATGGCTTTAAAATCAAAGTTTTGGACTAACACGCTAGGGAAAATGCCAAGGAGTTAATTAAATAAATAAACACACCGAATTCTAGGATCTAGGAGGGCCTAGGGCTAAGTGCTCGTGTATACCTACATCATGCAAAAACATGACAAAAAAAAATAATTAAAACACAGTTATCAAGGTGATTAGTGAATGATTGAGACTCAACCACCACTAATGCCACCTCCCCAATGGAAAGATGTTCAATGTGCATAATCTAAGTTTTAAAATCTCTTTGTAGTGGGTTCCCCCAAAATTAGGGCATTAATAATATAGGTATATTTGAAAATATTTAAAATACCCATAGAATAATATGAATTTTGAAAGATTAACATACTTAATGTAACTCAATTAAAAAGGGAATACCTAATTATAGGCGGAGAATCCACTGGCCACACCAAGAGAGGATTCAATAAAGGGTTTGAAAATAGTTTGTATTATTATAATAATTATTTAAATAATAATTAAAATAAACCAAATTATCAAGTAATACAGAAATCATTTAGAAATTAGCAAAAATTGGCTCTAAAATAATTTAAAAAATAAAATTCATAATTTTTCTAAAAGAACAAGATATTTATAGCGTCAAAATTGGATTTAAAATGAAATAGTTTATGAATTTTTTCAAAGTTTAAAAAAGTTAATCAAAAGGGTTTAAAATAAGTAATTAATTTCAAAATAATTATTAATTAATAAGGTTAAAAGTTCTGGAAATTCTTAAAAATAATTTAATAAATAAAAAATAATAACTTTGTAATTTTGGAAAATAATTGAATTTTGAAATTAATATAATTGTAGTTAAATTAATATAATACTTGAGATATTCAAATATTTAAATAAATAATATTTAATCATCAATTTTTAAAAAGTTTAATAATAATGGAATAAAACTTTAATTTTTTTTAAAATAAATATAAATTTTAAATAATACTAAATAATAATAAAACCATTTTAATATAATTTAAAATACTATATAAATACTTAAAATAATTTTTAACTTAAATTAAAGGAAATTAAATTATTAAAATTTTTTAATATATAAAAATGTATTTTTTATTTATTTAAAAAATAATTTTAAATTAATATTTAAAGAAATCATGATTTTAAAAAATATTTTTAAAATAATAAAAAATAATTAACATTTGGTAGTGGTACACGTAGTATGCGGCGATTGGCCCGTTCAAACGGCAGCGACGGCGGGCAAATCATCTGCAAATGATTGGCACGAAATGTAATCATTGTCGGCTGATTGAAAAAGCGAGCGTGGGACCCATGCAGCTATTTACTTAAACGAGCTCAACAAAGCTGGGCGGGCCATCAGATCCTCTATCGTTGGACGGAAGTTAAATGATCTAGCCGAACTATCAACCCTCTAGAGATCAAAAAACAAACGGGGAGATCCAGGAAGGAATACGATGGAATTTGAACTGGTAATAGCAGATCAACTGTCGAGCCCGTCCACTGCATAAAGCCGCTCTCGAATCCGAACTAAAATGAAATCAATTTGGTTCTCCCATCCACTCATGGATTTTAAATGAAAATTTTAAACACAAATCAAGGGATGAACATAAATCAATAGGGACACTTTCGTTTGGCCTAAGCGGCTTTTCAAAAAAGCTATTTGACTCTAGGTGCTCTATCCTTAAGTTTAGGGTCTTACACTGGATTAATGGAACATAATGAACTGCAAAAGGGATGGTTTGAGCTTGTAGACTTGTCCACAAATGTTTTTCTAGTTGAACTCGAGCTTGTTGCTTGGATTGACGGAAATGGGCTTTCCTTGGCCGTGGCTTATCTATGGATGAATTAGGAATGAAAAATAATGACATTTAAAATGTTCAAAATTGACTAAATAGGTGATTTTGACCTAAGGGAGACTCTGGGTTGACCAAGTCGGGTTGACCAAAGTCAAGGGTTGACTTGGTCAACCCCAGTCAAATAGGTCCAAGGGGAAAGCGGATTGAACCAAGTACGATGGAGTTGATTTTGAAATTTGACTTGACCCAATAGGGCTTTAAGGGGTCAACCTGGGTTAAACCTGGTCAACCAAGTTGACCGAAGGCCAGGTCTGGGCTCCATAGATTGGGTTTGACAATGAACAAACTTGAGATGGTCTTTGGCTTGGCTTGATCAGTATGACCAAGTCAGGCTTTTGACCAGGAGTTTGAGCAAAAACTAGGTCCACATAAGCATGTCAACATTTTTATATTCATTTGGTCATGCCGATTAATATTCAGAAGCTTCCAACATAGGCTTATCGAGTCAAGGTTTGAGCTCAAGCCTTACAATCGAGCTGGTATATTATACAGCGGAGGGACTTATAGTTCAATGGACGACATATGTCGAAGGGGGGATCACAGTCCGTAGCTTCGAGAGGGATAAGGTCGAAGGGGCCATGTCGGCTGGTGAAGAGGTTAGAGGGAACCATACTTGCCGGACGACAAAGGTTAGAGGGACCATGCATTGGCATCGACAGTGGTTAGAATGATTATAGTAGGAAGCGACAGTGGTGATCATAGGGGTTCCGTAGTTGACGGGCGATGGAGGTCTGAGGGACGTAATCGAGGGCAACTTAGGTCAGAAAGACTGTAGTCAGTGGTCCGAAGGTCGGTAGTCAATGGACGTGGTGGTTAGAGGGACCGTAGTTGAGGGGGGGCCCGACTGAGATTGGAAGGACATTGTCAGCGGGGGCGAAATGAGGTTAGAAGGACAAGGATAATGGTGGTCAGAGGTAACATGCTGTTTTAAAAATAGAGATTCCGTCACAGGCTATAGGATCTAGCTGTAGCACAATGAGTTTCTCCAGATAGTCTGCTTAGGAAGACTTAAGAACTTAGGAAACAGA
>NW_021319178.1:14850706-14852518 GCF_001605985.2 Dendrobium catenatum | reverse complement strand
CTACCAAAAGAAAAAGGAATTATAAAATTAAAGGAGTTGCAGATAAAGGGACTTCACAACCTAAAGTGCAACAGAAGCAAGATCAGGCTATTACTTGTTTCTTTTGCAAGAAGGCTGGTCATGTGAAAAAGGATTGTCCAAAATATACAAACTGGCTCGTCAAAAAGGATAAACTTCTGAATCTTGTTTATTCTGAAGTTAATTTGGCCTTAGTACCAAATCATACTTGGTGGATAGATACAGGTGCAACTACTCACATAAGTGTGACTATGTAGAGTTGTCTAAGGAGCAGAGTGTCAACTGATACTGAAAGATTCATCTATGTGGAAAATGACAATAAAGCTCATGTTAAAGTTGTAGGCTTATATAGATTGTACTTAGAATCTGGTTGTACTTTAGATTTGTGTGAGACTTTTTATATACCGTCATTTAGACAGAATCTGATTTCTATTTCATGTTTGGACAAATCTGGTTACTCTTGTTCATTTGGAAATGAAAAATTTAGTCTCTTTCAGTATTCTAAAGTTATTGGTACAGGTTCTTTGATTGATAATCTATATAAATTAGATATTTCTGCCTCATAGATAAATGAAACTTTGCATATAAATAATTTTGGTACAAAGAGAAAATTAACTAATGAGAATTCCGTTATGTTATGGCACAAGCGCTTGGGACATATTTCTAAACAAAGAATTGAAATGCTTGTGCCAGATGAAATTCTTGATTCCCTTGATTATACAGATTTTAAAATTTGTATTGAATGTATTAAGAAAAAACAAACAAATATTAAGAAATTAGGTGCCAAAAGGACTCTAAATATCTTAGAAATAATACATACTGATATTTGTGGCCCATTCCCTACAGCTTCTTGGAATGGTCAACAGTATTTTATTACTTTCATAGACGATTATTCTCGTTATGGGTACTTATACTTAATACATACAAAATCAAAATATCTTAATATATTTAAGATCTTCAAAGTTGAAGTTTAAAATCAACTTGGTAAGAAAATTAAAGCTGTCAAATTTGACCGTGGTAGTGAATACTATGGTAGATATGATGGATCAGGTGAACAACATACAGGCCCTTTTGCAAGATATTTAGCAGAATGTGGCATCATTCTTCAATACACTATGCCGGGGACTCCAAGTCAAAATGGTGTAGCTGAGAGACGAAACATAACATTAAAGGATATGATTAGAAGTATGATAAGTCATTCTTCTTTATCAGAATCGCTTTGGGGAGAAGCCTTATAGAGTGCAGTTTATATTCTCAATAGAGTTCCAAGTAAAGTAGTAACTAAATCCCATATGAGTTGTGGACTGGAAGGAAGCCTAGTATTAAGCATTTTCATGTCTAGGGATGTCCAGCTGAGGCTAGGCCTTATAAGCCTAATGAAAGAAAATTAAACTCAAGAACAGTTAGCTGTTATTTTGTTGGATACTCTGAAAGATCAAGAGCTTTTAAATTTTATGATTTCTCAAGTAAATCCTTTTTTGAGTTGGGCAATACTAAATTTATTGAGGATATTGAATATACACTACAGGAAAATCATCCATTTCCGGCGGCTTTTTCCGACGAAAATTGAGACTTTTCCGGCGGTTTTGTAATTTAACGGCGGCTTTCCGGCGGTTTAAATACCGCCGGAAAAAACGGCGTAGGAAAATAAATTCCGGCGGTTTTTTCCGGCGGCAATTTATTCTGGCGGCTTGCCGGCGGTCTTAAACTGCCGGTCAATTTAAAAAAAAAAATTCGCACCGCTCCGTTGACTCCCCCACCCCGCTCCGGCGAGCACCCCACACCCACGGCAGC
>NW_021319178.1:14809586-14850659 GCF_001605985.2 Dendrobium catenatum | reverse complement strand
AATGCTAAATTTATTGAGGATGTTGAATATAGTGGGAGTGATAAAATTAAAGATTTTGATTTTGAGGAGGAATATGTTACTATTCCTACTATTACAATTGAAAATGATCAGGTAACTATGTCTGATATTGTTTAGATTGTAAATCCAAATAATCAAAATAATATTGAATTATCTCCCACACATATAAAAGGACAACAACCTCAAACTGAAGTGCCATTAAGGAGATCCACAAGGGAAAGGAGAACAACAATTTCGGATGATTATATTGTATATCTCCAAGAGCATGAGTTTGATTTAGGATTAGAAGATGATCCAATCTCATTCAGTCAGGTCAAATAATGTTCTAATTCTCAAAAGTGGATAGAAGCCATGAAAGATGAGATGAAATTTATGAAAGATAATGATGTTTGGGATCTTTCTGAATTGCTTGAAGGAGCAAAACCTATTGGTTGTAAATAGATTTTTAAAACCAAAAGGGATGCAAAAGACAATATTGAAAGATATAAAGTACGTCTAGTTTCTAAAGGTTTCACTCAAAAGGAAGGCATTGATTATAAAGAGACTTTCTCTCCAATTTCTTCGAAAGACTCTTTTAGAATCATTATGGCACTTGTAGCTCATTATGATTTAGAACTACACCAGATAGATGTAAAGACTGCATTCCTTAATGGAGATATTAAAGAAATTATATATATGATGCAACCAGAAAATTTTTAATCTTCTGTTTGAAAACATCTTGTGTACAAATTAAAGAAATCCATCTATGGTTCAAAGCAAGCTTCCCGTCAATGGTATAAGAAATTTGATCAAGTGATTTCTTCATTTAGTTTTAAAGCAAAACAATATTGATCAATGCATTTATCATAAGGTCAATAGGAGTAAATTTATTCTCCTGGTATTATATGTCAGCAAGCAGTGATATAGGCTTATTGCATGAGACTAAGAGATTTCTTTCAAATAAATTTGAAATAAAAGATCTTGAAATTACATCTTTTGTGTTGCGTATACAAATTCATCGGGATCGCTCCCGTGGTATACTTGGGTTATTACAAACAGCTTATATTGATAAAGTGCTAAGCAGATTTGGCATGAAGGATTGTGCACCAGGGGATACACCCATTGCAAAAGGGGATAAATTCAGTTTGTTTCAATGCCCAAGAAATAAAGTTGAAAAGCAAGAGATGGATAAGATCCCTTATGCATCGGTAGTAAGGAGTATTATGTATACTCAAGTTTGTACGTGTCCAAATATTACGTACATTGTTGGAATGCTTGGTAGATATTTAAGTAACCCAGGAATGAATCATTGGAAAGTAATGAAATGGGTTATGAGGTATCTAGAAAGGACAAGAGATTTTATACTCACATATCAGAGATCTGATCATTTAGAGATCATGGGATATTCTGACTCTGATTTTGCTGGTTTCCTTGATAGCAGGAGATCGACTTCAGGCTATATTTTCATGTTGACTAGAGGAGCTATTTCTTGGAAAAGTGTCAAGCAATCACTTATAGCTTCTTCAATAATGGAAGCAGAGTTTATAGCTTGTTATGAGGCTTCAAATAAGAGAATAAGGTTGCAAAATTTTATCACAGGGATACATATTATTCATGGCATTGAGAGACCATTAAAGATAAATTGTGATAATAAAGCAGCTGAGTTATATTCCAAGAACAACAGGAGTTCGTCAAAATCAAAACATATTGACATAAAGTTTATTGTTGTGAAAGAAAGGGTTCAGAGTTCTCAGATTGCTATTGAACATATTAATACAAACTTTATGATTGCAGACCCACTTACGAAAGGATTACCACCTAAAGTATTTCATGAGCATGTGGCTTGTATGGGTGTAATCTGTTTTGATGATATGCTAGCTTAGTGAGAGTTTGTTTGTATTGTTCAATTATTATGAACTTATTTTCTGATCAGACTAAAGTATTGTTATTTTGGTTATTGAAAACTCTGAAATGCAGTTATATGATTTCAATTACAGTTTAGCATAAAGTATTGAATTTTGGTTATAAATTTTTTGAGTTATGAAATTTGACCAGTTGAAAATAGTCATGATTTGATATCACATTACATGAAATTTTCATGCTACACATCCATACTTGATATATGTCGTTAATTATATTAATATAGTGACCATTGATGGGTCTTGTTACTAAGAATGTAACAAAGGTCGCTTTGATTCTATATTGATATGATTCATGGACCAGATTATCTAGAAATATTATTTTAGAAAGATAGCAAATATTGAGCTCTTACGGTTATTTTTGAATGTATAATTATATGTATATATATGTGGCTCAAGTGAGAGATTGTTGGGAAATATCTATAAGTGGGCCCATATATTTATACATATAAATAAAGTTTTGTACATTATAAGCTATTTAAAATTAAGCCAATTAAATTCGTGATATATTTAAGTATTAAAATATTATTTGGCTTATATGGCATCTCAATTAATTTTGTATGGAATTAATTTGTGTAGAGACCGGGTATTTATTTTATTTTAATGATGGGCTAAAATAAAATAAATATAATTAAAGTATAAAAGGGTCATGGTCCCCAGTTTAAACGGTGAAGTTCTCATTTCCCTCATTTCCCATCTTGAGTGAAAAGAAGGGGTCTCTCGCTCTCTTGGAGAACGACGCTCTAAACATGAAAGATTAAAAGACCTTGATTCTGCATATCAATAGATTCAGGTACGCTTCCGAAAATTCTTCTCGATGATTTGGCATGTCGTTCAGAGACGATCGAATTGTTTTTTTTTTTTTTTTGTGTCTCCGTTAAATCCTAACAAATACAACCTAGAAAGCAAAAGCAAACCTTTAAAAACTACCATAATGAATATGCGATCCACTAGATCCCATTTTAGATCCATTGGGGTGATGGGGATACCAAATGTTAAAACAACCAAAAAGGTTGGTTAAAATCCCAGCTTTCCCAATGGATGGAAAATGAAACCTAGAAAAAATCCCATATTTCATCATAATGGCTTTAAAAAGGTATAAGAAGCCTAAAAGCAAAACAAACAAAGGATAACTAGTTACAAGAAAAATAAAAGCAACTACTAAACCAGCTATCCAAACATCATACAGACTCCCCTCAAAAAAAAGGTCCAACAAGATCCAAACAAGAGTAGAATTTACTGTTGTAGCATCAACACAACCGACAGTAGCCACCAAGAACGAACCAATCAATGACGACAAAGCCATAACACCAACTCCCTCCTCAATAGTCTAAGAATCAGCCTCTCCACAAGAAAAGTCATACCAACTGAAAATCGTCACCATACCCATCATACTGGCAAGAACAACACCAGTAAAATTCCAATATAAAGTCATAATACCAACAACCGCCACAAGAAGCCAATAACCTGCCTCCTCATTGCAAAAGCTAACCAAACTGGTAATCATCACCACTCTCATCACATTGACAAGAGAAAAACCAAAAAACTTCAAATCCTTCAAGTCTTTAACCAATAAGACTTGATCTTCAAAATACAGTAGAAAAATAAGTGACCAAACAACCACCTCATCATTACAAACATCAACCAATAAGAATTCCCTCAATATAGACGATCCGCGGCCAGACCCTTTAGACGATCCAAACGATGTTGATGAAGCAATAAAAACAGTTCCTACCTCAATAGGCCAAGAGATGACATCAAATATAACTTGATCCTTGTAGAACAAATGAGTAACATCGGTATTACCTAAAACCTCTTTACAAATGGATGCATATCCAGCTCCAAACAAAATAGAATTGTATTCATCCACTACTAACAGTCTCAAAATCATCCATCAGACTGACTTGATTTCAAGAGTCTTCAAGAATCCAAAAGAAACCGGATCTTGAAAATAGCAAGAACCTCCTTTAAAATCCAAACGGCATCAACTTCATAATCATCAACCGATCACTCATCAAGAATCTATTCAAACCAATTATGGAATCAAGAAATTCCATAAACCAAATTAGACCCGAAATCCAGTAAACATTCGTTAGAAAGAATTTAGTCCCAGCATAATCTTCGTTTCCAATAATGTTGTAGGAAACAAAAAACCAACACAAAAATTCCTCCAAATCCACCTTCAGATTTGAAATATCACAAAAATCAATCAAGAATCTAATACTAGTAGGATAGACACACCCCACAATACCGGAAGCCAAACCAAACCAACGAAGATACATTGGCAAGCAGAAATCATCGAAAACCAATTTCAATTCCGAAGAAACACCAAAATCGTTGGTCCAAAAAAGAACCTCTATCGAATAAATCTTCATCTTCATCGCATCTCTGAACAATATTGAGATGCCAGAACCAAACAAAGATACTCCGTCAGCCATACCAGGCCGACGGAGAACCAACGATCTCCATCGATCTGCCAAAATTGTCGCTCTCGCGCAAACGTCGCTCTCGCCCTTCTTGCACAAACGTTAGTTAATTGCTTAGTTGAGAATAAAAGACGGTTAGTTGTTGTGTTCTAGAATTTTTGTAGTGTTGAGTGATATAGTTTAACGTCTAAGTTTTATATGAAGGTCTAACACATAGACAGTAAAAGAATATGGTGCAGCATTCATAGAAGACGCCAAAACTTTTATGTGGAAAACTGAAAATGAGGAAGACCACGGGGCAAAGCCTATTTTGAAAGAATCCACTAGTATTTGTAGTTGATTATAAATGAGGCTCTTCCTTGGGGAGAAAACCTTGGCTCGATTTATACATTATATAGAGCACATTACAACATGACAGTTGCTATTAAGAAAGGATGGCTGGTATTTGTTCTCTCTTTATCATAGAGTATTTATAAAACATTTAGGTGCCTTAATGATGTCAGATTAGAATGATATTTAGCTCGTTGGATTCATCTCATCGAGCTGCTCGATTTGACTATAAACATGTCATATTCAGATATCATTTAATCATCAAATTAATACTTTGAAGTCCCTGAAAGTGTTTTGGTATTTTGATTTGAGCTCATTTGGGCTTGGATTAAATAGAATTTGGTGTCATTGGATTCATCTTCTTGAGTTGTTCAATTTGACTATATGCTAGCTGAAATAAAAAATTGGATGATCCCAACTTTTAATTTAGACGCTCCCAACTTAGATTCACATTGAGATTCACGTCTGATTAAGATAATTTTTTTTTTGTGATATTTCAGTTGTCCTCTTATTTTCGAATATCGATGTTCCAAGAGTTTGAAAATATGTGTCAGAGAATTTGAAAAAAAAAAAGCTCAAAATTAGACAAATTATGAGGTGCAGTCTCCCTCTAGATATCAATTGGATGTCCCCTTATGCTCATAAACCAAGTAAATATCTTTGATCATAAGTTTAACATGCACTGAAGTCTGCATGTCGATTTAAATTACTCTAAATTGATTGTAGAGACTCCATTTAGCTACGAAAGCATCAATTTTGAATCTTGAAAGTCAATAAATGATTAAGGGAACCCCCTAATCGTCTGAATTGGATGGTCCAGAATGAAATAATGCCTAGAAAAGGTTTGGAGGCAGACCTTAATGAAAAAATATTACAAGTCCTTAATGAACCAACAACTCTCTAAAAATACATCATTTAAAGTAAGACCTATGAGCCAATGATTCAATCTATTACAATAAATAAGCCAATAGAAATGAAGGCAACCAAAAAGGAAAATCAAGTGATAGAGCCAATGAGCCACCCAAGAGAGAGACATCTGAAAAGAATGCAAGACCAGCATAGCGTCAACTCCAACCAGATCAAAGAAGCAGCAAAAGATCTCATCAACCTGCATAAAAGGAAATAACAAAGAACAAAAGGAACAACAAGCCTCCAACAAATCAGTAGGAACTACCGACCATTTTTAAAAGTAAACAGCAATGTGCAAAATAGGAATACCAACCATTCCTAAAAACTTATGCCTAGCATAACTAGATACCAAGAAAATCTTAATTCTCCAAAACCTGAAATCATCAAACTTGTCAATCTACAATTATAGCCATAATATCAATTTCTTACTTTGATGCTAATTTATTCTAATAAAAGAACAAATAATGATGCAAAATAATTTTCACTTTTAGTAATAAACTATTATGAAGAATCACAAAAGAAAAGAGAAGCCATTATATAGATTTTATATTTAAATAATTGTTACTAAAAGGTCTAACATTAAAATTATCCATGAAAAAAAAATTATGACTAGCTTTTGATGTTCTTAAGACTGGGCCTTATACTGTTTCACAAACTTTTGTGCAATATCTTCTTTTTTCATTGTGGTGTAAGATTCTTTTTTTTTTTTAATTATTTTAAGGAAGAAATTAAATGTTTTATTTTTTATTTTCATTTAAAAAAAGTTCTTATATAACTTCTATATATTAAATATAAAGAGTGTATAAAGTATGCCATGATGATAATCTCACTAAAAAGGAAAATATAAACATTAAAATTTTGAAAAGTAAAAAAAAAAATTAAAGGGAAAGTAAGAGGTCTTGAATTCGAGTCTTGCGTTAGTAATATTTTTTTTTTCAATACTAAGCAAAATAGCAAACATTAGAAAAAATAATAATCAAATCCAAAATGTCATTACACAAAGAAAAAAAAATCAAAAATGATTTTTCCCAACCTTATTTAAAAGCATGAAAATTATTTGCTAAATTTACAAAATAAAGCATTTAGTTAAAAATCATGCATATTATATTCAACAATGTAACCTTATTCTTATAGAAAATGGTGGAGCTTTTTATGTTAGGATAGTGCATCACAATAGTATTATTTACATTAATAATAAATTCTAAATCACTGATTTTAACATTGATGCACATAAGCTTTTATTATTGAATAATAGATTCCAAATATTATTATAAAATTTCCTTTTTATGATTAATTCCTAATCCTTTAATATTGAATACTATTTTGGTTTAAATATAAAATATAAAATAGAGGATATATGTGGGCTTATTTATATATTTGGAAAGATCTAATGCATATATCTTATTTTTAGTAATGATATATTATTTGCATATCTCCTTTTTATGAAAAGATCTTATTAGCTGATATATATTATATTATTCAAGTATTTATCTTTTAATGTAATACTATTACTCTCACCTATAAATAAGGGATTAGAAGGCAAGCCTTAGGAAACAATAACCACAGTCCAGCAACAAAATCACATAGCTTTTCTAGTATTAACTCCCCCTCCCCTCTCGCCTTTTCTAGTTCGATCTTTACTTTTTATTGAAAATATTGCGAGCATAGTTTGGGTATTATTCACAGACAAATTTGGATCCAATATCCTAAAAGGTGCAGTGAGCATGGAATTATGCCAATGAATAGAAATCAAGCTTTGCAAAAAGGAGAACAACTAGAAAGAGAAGATTTTTTAATCAACTTATACTTTTATTTTTTAATAGTAACTTACTTTCAAAAAAAAAAAACCCACATTACTTGCTGTATCATTATATTAATATTTGTAGGGGTGTTAATTTCAGGTCATGTGTCGGGTTCAGGTTAAATCCAAAATTGACCCGGCACTATTCGGGTCAACCGGAACTCGACCCATTTTTGCAAATGGGTCAGTTTTTAGGACCCAAATCCGACCCGCTTTGAGTTTTGGTCAAACTGACACGACCCGAATGACCCGGGGGGAGACCAAAAATTATTAATTTTCATGTCAAAAAATGGGTCAACCTCTGATTTTTTGGGTAAAAAACGGGTCAAAATGGGTTTTTGTCAAAAATGGGTCAATTTCAAATTTCTGGGTCAACCCGAACCCGACTGATTTTTGAAACGGGTTGATTTATTGAACCCAAACCCGAAACGGGGTGGGTTGATCCTAACTAGAAATTTTTGGGTCGGGTTCATGTCGGATTTTTGGGTAGTGTCAAATATTGACACCCCTAAATATTTGTAACCACTATGAGCAATCAATTTTGTTGTAATTAAATCAGGATTATTTTTTAGATGTGAATAAATATATAATTTAATATCTTTTATTTTAAATATAAAATATTTGCAATAGAAAACAAGAAGAAAAAGTAACCAAAGGATATAGTCTTTTCTTAAAAAACTATAGGTCTTTAATGCACCCTTAATAATGAATATATATATATATCTGTGTGTGTTTTTCTTCTACAACACTGACATCAAGGGAGTACTATATTCCATAAATAAAAACTCAATTTTTAGGCTTCATTTGGGATAATTTTCTAACTATTTTCTACAATAGCTTTTCAGTACTAAAATTTCATAAAAGCAGAAAAAAAAAAACAGTAGCCAAAAGTTGTACCAGACGAAGTCTTAGGCTTTGTTTGGGGCGGCTTTATTATTGTTTCTTGAAGCAATTTTTTTAGTACAAAAATTAAAAGTTTTTTTTGCTAAAAATTAAAGCAGCTTTAAGGAACTATAAGAAAGTCATACCAAACTAAGCCTTAGGCTTCATTTGAGACGACTTTTTTACTGCTTTCTAAAGCAATTTTTTAGTACAAAAAATTTGTAATTTAAGAAATTTATGTACTAAAAATTTATAAAAAGAAATGTACTAAAAATTTAATTTAGAAAATAGTAAAAAAACCGTCCCAAATGAACCCTTACAAAAAAACTGCTTCCCAATCTCTATTTGGTATATAAATTTGCATTTTAAGTAGTGGTCAATATTCAATAATCATTAGGGCTTATTTTTATTTTTGAATTTCCAATAAAATAGGGCTGAAATCAACAAGTATCTAAGTTGAAGGAAAAGTTTGAGTTCCTAGAGCTATGGAACATGTAAACTTGGAGCAATTATTTTTCTTGCAGGAGTGTGAGAAATCAACAATGAGCTTAAACAAAAGGCATCTATTTTATATTATATACTATTTCTAAGAATTCAACAGTAATGTTATATTTCACAAGAACATATCATTTAATAATTTTTTTTTTTTTAATGATAAACCCACACAGATGGGCCTATGTGTTAATTAAAAAAAATTACAAATTCCTTAAGAGGAACTTTCAGCTCCCTACCGTTCCAAAGAGCTACAAAAACAATCCAAAATAGAAAACCTAAGAGCCGATAGTTCCCACTAAGAAGAAATACAAGAAGCATGTAAAACTGATACTTACGACGAAGGAAGCACATCCCATATGTGTCCTTTAAAGTCTGTTGTAATGGAATCTGGGGAGAGTTCTCAAATAGGGTATTCATTTAAATGTTTCAATTTAATTTTCCATTAAACATTCTCTTCACTTTTGTTCATTTCCCTTTCTTGTTGAGGAGGAACAAACAGACAAGACATGCTTAAGTAAAATAAAATAAAACTCATACAATATAAATATTATGCAAATGATATTATTATGAGCTCAAAATAAAACATAAATTGAACCATTTAAATGAATACCCAATTTGTAGACTTGGCTCATATTCCATTACAATGGGGATGCATATGGGATGTGCTTCCTTCATCGTAAGTATAAGGCTTTGTTTGGGACGGCTTTCTTCTTGCTTTCTAAAACAACTTTTTTTTTACAAAAATTTCTTGAATTTGAAATTTTTCTACTAAAAAATTGTTTTAAAAAGCAGTACAAAAGCTATCCCAAACAAAACCTATGTTCTACATAATTCCTGAAAGCTTTTAAGAGATCCTCGTTCAACTTCAAGCGAGAAAATTTAAATTTGGCATGTATATAAGAAGATTGAATAAGTATATATGATGATGTAAAACATTATAAAAGGATAAAAGATGATGAATTATTTAGTTGAAATTTTATGAAATTATACATTCTTGTGAAATATAAAATTAATGTTGAATAAGTAGAAATAATATATAATATAAAATTGATGCCTTTAGTTTAAGCTCATTGTTTATTTTTCCAAGTTGATGCTCCTGCAAGTAAATAGAAAAGTAGCATTAGAAAGGTAGAAAGATGTAAAGCTAGGAATAATTTTGAATTTAATGTGTATAGAGGGTTTTCCTAGAAGTATGAATAGATTATTTAAATTTTAGTTAGACTTTAATTTCATTAAATCTTGTACTAGTACTATATCTTTAGCTATACTTTGGATGTACTCCAACATGTCTTAATTCTCTTTTCATTTAAATATCATTTTAGTAAATTTATATCTTTGGACATTAAAAGTACAAAATCAAAACATCTTACTCACTAACCATGACAAAAAGGTCAATTAAGATAAACTTAGATACCTAACCGTTCAAACTTTGTGCTTTGCTAGGGTTTCTGCCCTAGCCACCCCTTTTGACTACTTGGTGATTTCTATTTTACAGGAGCCTTTCTAGACTACAATCCCTATAGGTTCTTGCCTCATTCAGCTTAGGGAAGTCATCGTATGGGTATGCCCGTAATAGTGCTCTGAAAGAAGACACCGAATGTTTTCTAATTACAACTAGAAGTGCGTACAGTCCTATTTGAAAAGTAAAATAAAATGGTTTAAAAGGGAAAACATAATGCAAAGAAAAAATACACTTTAGATTAGCGAAAAATTATATTTTTTTTCAGATAAGACGTTTTAATCTTTTCACTTCCCTTTTTTCTAGGAATAAATTTCGATGAACTGGAATCTTTAACCTAAAATGCACAGTGGATGGTCGACGACTCAGACCTCAGTATCACCATGAGGGATGCTACGGGGCCCTTTGCATCGTGATGCCAGATAATCGACGTTAGATTTACAGGTCACAAATCAGGGTTTCAAAACCCTAAAATCTCAATTTCAAGTGTGAACTTCAACTCACTCTTTTCTAGAGTTTAGTCCTCCTCACCCATTTTGAATCATCTAAAAAATACAAATACATATCTCTAAACTATTGTACTCCTACACTGCTTTGAGATGATTCAAATACAAAAATGATTTGTATTTTATTTTTCTCAAAATAGATATAAGGGCTTTAAAAGCCTAAGATTGCATTTATTTTTCTTGAATTCTATTTTAATAAAATAAAATAGTCTCTAAATATTTTTTTTTGGGGAAACTCTAAATAATTCAGGTTTTTCGGATATGAAGTCTAATCATTTAACAGCTATTTAATTAGTTTCCTCTTGACTATTATGGTCTCCTCGGAAGCTGGAAAACAGAGGAGCGATGGATGAGGAGGACTAAACTCTAAAAGTGAGTGAGTTGAAGTTCAGACTTCAAATTGAGATTTTTGGGTTTTGGAACCCCGATTTGTGACCTGTAAATCTGACGTCGATTGTTTGGCCTCACGATGTAAAGGGCCCTGCAGTTTCCCTCATGGTCATATTGAGGTCTCAGTCATCGACCATCCACTGCGCATTTTAGGTTAAAGAGTCCAGTTCATCGAAATTTATTCCCAGAAAAAAGGGAAATGAATAGATTAAAACATCTTATATGTAAAAAATATAATTTTTCGCTAATCTAAAGGGTATTTTTGCTTTGCATTATGTCTTTTCTTTTAAAAGACTTTATTTTATTTTTCAAATAGGAATGTATGCACTTCTAGTTATAATTAGAAAACATTCGGTGTCTTCTTTCAGATCACTAAAATTAAGAAGATCTGAAATAAGGCATACTCATACGATCAAGTCTAGTTAAACCCGTTAGTTTGGCCGGCAAAGAAGATTCTACATAATCCACAAAATCCATCATATTGCAACCTAAATCAACTAGAAAATTAGTAGCAGCATTACCTTCCCAATAAATGTGAGATATAGAATAATTGATGAAGTTCAAGCACTATTTAATCTCTATAATGATATAGAAATAAGAAGGATTAGTAATATAATTATGAGTAATGTAATGAATCACAAGCATAGCATCTATCTCAATCCAAACATTAGTAATCCCTAATGATAAACATAAATGTAAACCATACTTTAAGGCCTGAATTTCTACCATGATAGCAGTATTGGCAACCCCAGGAACCAGAACGTGACCGGATGAATCACGAATAAGGACACCACAACCAGCTTTCTCATTTTTGTAAGAATCGTCAGTATTAAGTTTGTGACAAACCCACAATGGGTTTAAGCCACTTAACCAGAATATCTCTAGATGAATGGCCGAAATTCTCAACAGGAATACCAAAAAACTCAGCCGTATAAGAATAGCCTTTAAAATAACTGAAATTAATCAAATTTTTTAAGTATGATTGCCTAGCTTTGTCTTTAATCCTGATGATAATTGTCAAGGCATTCATAGTAATGTTATCATGCTTCATTTCATTCCTACATTTCCACAAAAACCAATAGATAATAGTGGGTAAAACATTATGAATATGCTTCTTAGTAGGGACCATCCAATCATGCATGGTGCTAATAATGTTGTGTATACCTTACAAAATTGGGAAACAAAAATATTATCAAAATATAACCAAACTTTAAGAGCAATGGGACCACTAGCAAAGGCATGATTCAAATCTTCAATATGATAACAACATTGACATTTGGATACAATATAAAACCCTTTTTTCCTCAAGATATCGTCAACAGACATGTAATTGTTAAAGATACGCCAAATTAACATATAATATGAAGTCGGAATACCTTTTTGTCAAATGGATGATAAAATATGTGAATAAAGGTGAACAATTCTAATAGAATTCCAAACCATTTTAAGCACAAAGCTCCCATCATTGGAATTGGTAAAAAAAGATAGTATCTTCCTGATCAAGTTGTAAAGGAAACTGAAGGATAAGGTTGATGACAAATTCAGGAACAAAGTCAGTAAGATAACCCGCAATCTAAGTTCCCTCATGGATAAAATGAGAAACTTTACATGTACTAATAGTATGAGTATTGAGCAACGAGTTAATAGAAGAGAGACCTAACCAATTATCTTGCCAAAAAAAGATTTCACCGCTCCCCAAATCCCATTGAATAAAATTTTCAGCATCTCATTTAATGGAACAAAACCTTTCCAGTTGAAAGAGTCACCATTTTTGAAAAAGCAATTAAGAGGGTGTTTGCCAACACAATATTTAGAGGTCATGAACTTAGACTAAAGGCTCTTCTTGCATCTTAAATTGAACCACATTTTAAAAGAAAAGCTACAAGTCATATCATCCAAGTTCTTAAAACCTAACTTACCTTCATCATTCATACCAGAACATCTATGCTAAGAAGCCCAAATAATAGCAGATTCACCTTCTTTGGCACCTCAAAGAAAATTATTGAAGATTCTTTCAAGTCTATTGCAAATATTCACAGTCAGAGATAAAGTATGAAATAAGTAGATAGGAACATAGTAAAGAACATTTTTAATCAACACTAATCTACCCCTAAAAGACAGGAAATTAAAAGCCCAAGAAGCTTTTTTTTTTTTTTGAATTTTAGAAAAAAATTTCACAAATAAATGTGATTTTTTTTTTACCTTGAAAAAGAGGAGTACCTAAGTATTTAAGAGGAAAATGCTTATGCAAAAAACCAAACCTTTCCTGAATAGAGATGATTCTGTGATGAGATATAGATTTATCACAAATAAAATAACTTTTCAGAGGATTAAGAATTAAACAACTGGCCCTTTGAAATTTTCCAAGAAAGTTAAAAATAATATTAAACATTTTCCTGGAGCCTTTCATAAAAATAATAAAATCATCAGTAAAACTTAAGTGGGAGACGGGGAGACCACCAAAAGTACGATAATATAATGTGGGGTATTTTCTAAAAAAAACATTGAGACCTATAGAAAGAAATTCAACAGAAATAATAAACAAAGCAGAAGAAAGAGGATCCCCTTGACGAAGATCATGAGTAGAATTAAAAAAATCATGATTTTTCCCATTAATAATAATAGAGAAAAAACAATGTTCAATATTATTTTTAATGATGTTAATGAACTCATTATTGAAACCAAAATTTTTCATCATAACATAAAGAAAATCCCAACTAAGATTATCATAAGCTTTAGTAATATCAATTTTAAAACTAGCATTACCACCAGTGATTTTAGCCTCCAAATCATAAACAAGCTCTTGAGCTAATAAAATATTATAAAAAATGGAACATACTTTCACAAAACCTATTTGTTCAAGAGAGATGAATTTGGGGGGAATCAAAGCTAATCTAGACATAATTAACTTGGCAACAAGTTTGTTAAAAAATGAGCAAAGACTATTAGGACGAAAATCACTCCAAAAATTAGTAGCATCACTTTTGGGAATCAAAACAATAGTAGTCGAAGTAAAAAATTTAGGATAAGGATTCCTTTTAAAGATATCAACAACAACATTAACTAAGTCATCTTTGATGATATGCCATGTTTTTTGAAAACAATTAGTAGTATAGCCATCCGACCCAGCAATAGAATCAGAATTCATATCATTTATAGTCAACCAACTTTCCTCCTCACAAGGCAATTTAGTAAGCATAATATTAACCTCATTTGAAATAAGCGAAGGAATAAAAGAGAAATCTAAATCTAAATCCTGGGTAAAATTTTTGTCAGACACATCTTTCAAGTAAGTAACTCTAGACTCAACAACTAACTCAGGAGAATCATAGTGAGAACCTTCAGAAGTGTTGATCTTATGAATATAGCTATCCACTTTTTTATGATTGGCAATATTACGAAAAAACTTGATATTTCTATCCCCTTCAACAAGGAATTTATAAGCAGCTTTTTGTCTCCAATAATCCTCCTCTTGTACTTGGAGAACCACTAATTTGTCTTTGGCATTATTCAAAGAAGCCTTGTTATCATCATTAGGATTATTCAAAAAGTTAATATCGGCCAACTCAACAAGTTTCTCGGCATCCACAATATTAATAAATAAATTTTTGAAAACACATTTATTCCACCAATTCAAATTTTGTTTGAGTCGTTTCATCTTAAGCCAAAAATGATTCATACCAACAATATTATTATTGGGAAATAAGGGAGCATGCCAGTTAGTATCAACATTGGAAATAAAAGAATCATGAAATAGCCACATATTTTGAAATCTAAATGAAGAATGAACAACAATATCACGTAAAGAAATATTCAAGAGCAAAGGGGAATGGTCCGAGAGAGTTTTAGACAAATGCTCAATGTGAGTGTTCTAATATTTAGAAATCCAAACATTTTTGAAAAGAATACGATCCAACACATGGTACCTTGGATCCAAGTAAAAGCATTCCCAGAAAAGCCAATATCATGTAAATTAGATATTGAAATCATTTCATTAAAATCTTTCATAGCTTGAAAATTGGGAGGTTTCCTTCCAACTCGCTCAGCAGTACAAGTAATAGTGTTAAAATCTCCTCCAACTATCCAAGGTTCACAAGCATTAAAAAAGAAATCAGTAATATGATTCCATATCTTTTTTTCTAATAGTTCTAGAGCAAGAAGCATAAACAAAGGAGGCATAGCAAGAAAATTGAAAAAAGGAAATTTTATTGTGCACAATTTGAGGAAAATCACTGATAATGCTAAGAGTAACACAAGACTTCCAAAGAATCCAAATTTTATTAGAGCAGTTGCTAAAAGAGCAGTCAAACAAAAGTTTACTACTTACCGAAATAAGCTGAGAATATGAAATAGGAGGTTCAAGTAAGACTAAAACATTAATATTATTAATTATGCATAAATTCCTAACCCTATCTCTAGAAGGAGAGTTAACAACTCCGTTAATATTCCAAATGAGGTTTTTAACCATTGGAATAAGTATTAGAAGAAGCTCGGGTAGCTCTAAAAGATTGACCTTCAGATAGTTTTGCATTTTTAGATTTTTTTTCTTCCCCACCTTGGTATATCACATATGAATGTTATTTGCCTCTTGTTTAAAAGGAGTGACCAACTTAGAAACATAGGTTGATCCTCCAGAATTCCCAAAAGTGGACAAATCATGGATCAGAATAATCTCTTCCTGCTCCCTAGTCCCTTCTTCACCATCTTCCTCTTTATCCAATTGTTCTGCATTTGTAAAATTTAAAGTATCAACATTCTGATTTACATCACCACCCTCACCATCAATAGAAGAATTAGTAATTTTGGTTTGAATATTGCCAAAATCCTGTGTGGGTAATTTACTAATTTCCAAGGGGTTATTCTTAGTGTTTTGCTGTTCAATACAATTTTTTTGGGTTAAAACATTGGATTCCAATAGAGATCCTTCCCCCTCATTAGCTTCCTCATTAATACTAGATGTTCCTAAAGGAAGAGTAGGTAAAGTATCTTGAACACCTTTAGGAGTTCCAGAATTTAAAGGAGCACCTTTGTCTTGAATAACAAGATTTTCATTGTTCACCTCATTTTCAATAAAACCATCATTAACAATTCTAACCACTTTTTCCCCCTCTTTAAAGAATTTTTTCAAAGTGGGATGAGCCACAAAACACTCATTAAAGGAATGCCCATAGACTTTGCAATGGGAATAAAAATTAGGCCTGTATGTTTTCAAATTCAACATTTTACAAGTATCCAGAAATTTCAGATCCAAGCCACACCTCGCAAATGTTTTTGGTAATATCCAATTCCACCATAATATGAGAACCATAAGGCCTAGATTTAGAAGCAGTTTCTTGGTCACTTTTCAAAGGTCTTCCAAATATGAAACCCAATGCATGCAGAATATGCGGGTTAAAAAAATGCAACCATAGATGATTTGGAAAGGAAATCCATAGCGGTACAATCGGTGACTCCTCTTTGATGTCAGAGAAAGGAGTCCATTTTAAAAGTCTCATCTGACAATTATTTATGTAGCAAGACCTTCTCGCAAAAATTCGGCTATAATCCAAATCGTTAGACAATTGAATAGCAACATGTTTATCATCTAATAAACCGATAGAGAAAAGACTAGACAGTTTTAGGTTATCGAAAAAATTTCTAATAGAATTGATATTAGAGAGTTTAAAGAAAAACTTCCCAACAAGCGTGAATTGATAGGGAGAAGCAAGTTTAACAATATCTTCATCCAAAATAAGTAACGCCGGAAATCGTTTAACTGAAGACTTAGTGAAAGTAAAACCAGACTCTTTCGACGGGGCATTGCCCATAAGAACATCACAGAAAGAACAATATTTAGAGTTAAGATCATTACCATTAGCATCAAAAAAACCCTTTACCACTCACAGAGACATATTGCGGCTTACCCCAGGGGGAGGGATTGGAAAAAGATGGGGGCCGCCTCCATGAGGGCACGTAGATGAAAAGCTAGAGGCCCGGATGCCCTAGGTAAGAGAAACTCGTAAAAATCAACCAAAACTAAATAAGAACAAAGAGAACCATGAAATCTACAGAAAAATCCACTATAATCAATAGTAGAAACCCGATCGTGAGAATATCGCTCCGGAGGAAATAGTCGTTAGGTCGGGTGGTATGTTAGCTTTGATTCTTCATATGCTAACTCTAGTGGGAAATTCTGGGTTTTTTGGAATAATAATATTGCTCTATCTATAGTTGGTGATTTTGATCAAGTTTTACACTGTAACTTATCTTTTTTAAAATGTTTCTATTATGGGTTCCATAGTATATGCTACTTGCACTAAAGTTAATTGGTAGGCTGCTTCTTGGGCAAAAATTGTGATATTTTGATGAAAATTATAATGGTCCTTGGTTTATTGGAGGGATTTTAAAATTATTTCTATTTCTAATGAGAAACTCGGAGGCTCTCCTCCTAATTTATCTATGATGGATGATTTTAATAATATGAGTATGGATTATTATTTAGTTGACAATTGTTTTATTGGCTCTTGCCACACTTGGTCTAATAAAAGAGTTTGGGAAAGACTTAATAGGATTTTATTTAACTATGAGTGGCTGCCTTGCTTTCATAATTCTTCTGTTGAGCATCTAAGTATAGCTGCATCTGATCATGTTCCTTTACATTGTAAAATTAAGCATGTTAACCCTATTGGTTTTTCTCCCTTTCATTTTCAAAATATGTGGCTTAAAGATCCTAATTTCTTTAAAGTTGTTGAATAAAATTTCCCTGCTCCTATAGTTTTTTTATGACATGAATAAAGACATGATTTGATTTTCTCTAAAATTGAAGCAGATTAATAAGGTTTTGAAATGGTAGAATAAAAGTACTTTTGGTTATATTTTTGCTAACATTTTAAAAGCTAAGGAAGGTGTTATTTTACTTTAAAAGTTATGTTACTAACAATTTTGATGATTTATGGAATCACTTATGTAATGCTATATTAAATATTATGAATATTCAACTTATTGAGGAAGAATTTTGGAGACAAAAGGTCATCTCTAAGCATCTTTCGAAGGGAGAAAGAAATAAAAATATTATCATGCTTTTGCCATCTCAAAAAATTCAAAATCATTCATTAATAAGGTAAAGTTGGAGTTTGTTGTTTGGTGTGATGATTCGGATGTATTATGTGATTTAGTCATTTATCATTTTAAAGAGTTACTTGGGTGTGCTAAAAATGTGGATGACAAGTTACAAATCAAAGGTATTCTCTTGGCTTATAAATGTCAATTTTGTTGGCACATTGAATCCATTAATCATGTTTTCTTAAATGGTTCTATTTCTTGCAAAGTGTGAGTTGAATTGGAGAAAGGGCTATGGATTAAAGTGCTTTCATCATTTAATAATTTTTCCAATTTTTTGAAAGGTTGGTTCTCTAATAGGTCCAAAGGTCATTTACTTATTGTTATCCTTTACTTGCCTTTTGGTTTATATGGATTTAAATGAACAATAGTAAGCATAACAACATTAATATGAGTGATGATAGAATCATCGATTGTCTGAAATCTAAAGCTCGGCAACTTTATAATGTTAAAGTCCTTAGACACAATCGCTTTAGAGGCAACATTTTATGGGCAACCTTCTTTAATATTAACCTTTATTCTAATAAGTGTATCACTTTACCAAAAATTGTAAAATGGGTTAAGCCTCAATTACAAGAATGCAAGATTAATATTATGGCTCCATTAATAAACATGGTTTCGATTGTGGTGGCATTATAAGTGATCATTATGGTTATATTCTTATTGTTTGCTTTGAGAATTTCTATCAGTAATTCTATTTATGCTGAACTTTCATCTCTTGACTAAGGGGCCATATTGTGTATCGAACTAGCTTAATATTAGTAATGTCTAGATCGACAATGGATTCTAAACTTCTAATTTTGTTACTCATGTCTAAAAAATGTATTAACGCTAATTTATTTTATCTCTTCATTAAGACTTTTGCCTTATATAAGATGGTAGTGAGGCCTGCAATGCTTTATGGTGTCGAATGTTGGCCATTAAAAGAGAAGCATAATACTAAGTTAAGTGGGCAGAGATGAGGATGCTCAGGTGGATGAGTGGCTTTACCCTTAGAGATAGGATACGAAATGAGCATATACGTGAAAAGGTTAAGTAGCTCCAGTAGAAGATAAGATTAGAGAGAGTCACCTTAGATAGTTTGGTCACATAAAATGGCAGCCTTCCGATGACACGGTTAGGAGAGTAGAGGTATTAGATATGACTTATGTTAAGAAAGGTAGGGGTAGACTTAAAAAGACTTGGTTAGAAAATATTAGGAATGACCTTTCTTTATTAGATTTAAATGAGTATTTGACTTTTAATAGGATACAATGGAGAAAAAGGATTCATGTAGCCGACCCCACGTAATCGGATAAAGGCTTGATGTTATTGTTGTTGTTGTTGTTGTATTAAGATTTTTGCCTTGATGAATAAAATTAATTATAGAATGACTCACATTTAGATAGAAAGCAATAACTATGCATGCTGGTTGGCTAAGGTTGGTTCTAAAATTTTAAATATTATATATTTTCATAAACATTCCTGCACTTGTTTTCTTAAAGGTGTGACAAGAATGAATTAGTTGGTTAATCCTAACTTCAAAAATTAATCTATTTCATTTTGTTTTTTTTTTTTCTCTTTTTTATTGTTTTTGACCTTTTCTCTTTTTATAGGTTCTTTTATGGTGAGCATTTTCTTCATCTTTTACTTATGTTTTTTTATGGTTTGGTTTGTTTGTTCTGGGGTTATTTATCTTTAGTGTGGTTATCTATTTGAGCTTTCATTACACTTGGATGATGGTACTGTTGGGTCCATTTTTCCTCTCATCAGGTATTCTTCATTTTATGTGTATGATTATTTTTTTTTTAATTAAAACCCACGGCGGGGCCTACGCGTTCATATGAAAAAAGCGGTTACAAAGTCCTTCAAAGGAACCTCCAGCCCTCTACTTCTCCAAAGAGCTACAAGATTAAAAGAAATAAAACCTAAGAACCGGTGGTTCCTTGTACTAAGATTACAAAAATAACAAAAGAAAAAGCTCGGGCTGTAAGTAGACAGCACCCAAAAAAGGAAGATCCATAAATCAGCATTCAGCACAATCTTCCTGCAAAAAAGTAGAACACTACAGAAAAAGAAGACAGCTAGAAATAAAGAGTACCTTGCAATTCTTTAAAATTCCCACTTGATCAACAAGTATAGGCCTGTAAAAAACTCTCAGCATAAGCAAGTAAGAAAGATCGCAAGTATCACAGAATAAAGACCCGTAAGTCTGCCTGAATAGAGTACCGTTATAAGAAAGTAACAGGCTATGCTGGAGGGCCAAACAATTAACCGAGAAAATCAACTTAAAAGGTCTAGAAAAGGTAGAGACATTACCCTCCAGTAGAAAAATAACATCATAAAGCATATAATCGGTATTCTCCCTCCAACTATTGCAGATGTAACCATTCATCCAAATGGAAATCCCACAATTCTTAGAGTGACACCGGAACTCCATCAAACTCAGAAGAATAATAATGTTCCCAGGATACGGGCCAAAGAAATAATTGTGAAACTTCCAAACCACCTCCATAATACAGATAAATAAAATATGAAATTGCTTCTTCCCACCCAGCAAGAGAGAACAAAAAAGAAAAGTCTGCATGCTAGCCACACCAGCAACCAGGCTCCAGAAAAGGAGAACCGAGTGATCAAGGTACCCTCTAACCCAAAAATCAATCCAGCAAAGCACAGAATTAAAATAACAAAGAACCACCAACAGCCAAAACTTGCAGCCCATACAACAGAGGGAAACAAAATGTAAACAAGAAAAACAAAGCAGCCTAAGGACGTCACTGCAAACCACCACCAACCACATCCAGGTAAACAGATTAGTCTGCACCATAAGCTAAAACTTACAGCCCATACAACAGATGGGAACAAAATGCAAATAAGAAGAAAAACCAACCTCAGGACGTCAGTGCAAAACAACACCAACAGGTTACCAAAAGAATTATTGCAGCCAACCTTAGAGGGTAAACATAAATAGAAAGTGACTGGAATGCAGCAAAAAAAAAAAACAAAATGAGACCCCCCATACTGAAACACAACACGGGAAACATAACAAGCAACAGAAGAAAACAGCATGGATAAAACCAAGACAGCTAGATTAATACACACGAAAATAAGGTAGGTTTAAACGATCTAATCTAGCCATACCAAGAGCACCAATAGGAAGGTTATACTCATCGTACTCCTCAAAGTTAAGAAGATTACATTCCCTTTTGGCAAGGAAATCAGTCACCGCATTGCCTTCCCTTAAAATATGCGTAATATTAAAGGAGGAAAGGGACAATAAATGCTTGATATCCCTAATTTTATAGAAATTGTCAGCATTAGCAGAGTGTTGACCTTTGATATAGTGAATAATAAGCATAGCATCCACCTCCACCCAAATATTAGCCATACCTATGGAAATACAGAGCTTAATACTGTAAAGCAAACTTTCCAGCTCAGCCTGAATAGCATTAATAGCATTGGAAGGACCCGCAAAAGCCTTGATGATATAACCTTTATTATTCCTAATAATGCCACCACACCCAGCACCAGAAGGACTAAAAGAGCCATCGGTATTAAGTTTAAAGCACCCCTCCAAAGGTTTTTCCCAATAAATGATTCTATTGTTAGGCACAGTAATAGGAGAAAGAAAACTCAAACCAAACTCATTAATCAAATGATGGTACCCCTTGAAAGAGTCTTTATTGAGGAGCTTAGCCACAAAAAATTGAATAATTTTTTGCTTAATTTTAGAAATGATAGAATTCACATTCATTCTAACATTAACATGTTTAGAGGCATTTCTACTATCCCATATATACCAACAAATCAAAACAGGAATAATATTACGAATGTGACCTTTAATATTAATGAACCAACCGGCAAGAACATCATTCATAGAGGTGCAACTAAAGGTATGAAAAGCTTTAAAGAGATTATCAAAGTAAACTTTCATCGCAATGGGTCCTTGAAAGAAAACATGAAGTAAGCTTTCACTGTGATAGCAGCATTGACATTTAGACACAATAAAGAAACCTTTCTTAATAAGTAAAGTGTCCACAGGCAGATGGTTGTGCAAAATTCTCCACACCAAAAAAGAGTAAGTAGTAGGAATGATATTATGCCAAAAAACAACATTAATGAAGTTAGTAGGCATAGGATACTTGATAAAATTCCAAACATGTTTGGAATTAAAATGGCCATCATTAGAACAGGTAGACATAATGCAATCTTCCACATTGGAATGAATAGTAATACCCATAATTAATTTGATAATGAAATTAGGTAATAAATTATGAAGTAAATTCATATTCCAATTATCATCAATAAAAAATTCCTTAACTTTGCAAAACGAAGTAGAGCGGGTATTTAAAAGATTATTGATAGAAAAATTACCCAACCACTTATCTTGCCAAAAGTAAATATTGCCACAACCTAAACCCCATTGGATAAGATCCTCAGCTTCCCACTCAATATTGCATAATCTTTTCCAGTTAGGAGAATCACCCAACTTGAAGGCACAATTTAACGGATGTTTCGCCCCACAGTATTTAGAAAACATAAATTTAGCCCACATACTCTTCTTAGCCCTAAAATTGAACCAAAGTTTAAAATTAAAAGTATGAGCCATCTCTTGAACAATTTTAAAGCCAAGTTTGCCCTCATCCAAAGCCCCAGAGCAATTCTTCCAAGACCCCCATAAGATAGCCTTATAATCGGCCTTGGAACCCCAAAGAAATTTGTTGAAGAGAACCTCCAACCTCTTAGAAACATTAATAGTCGGAACCACGGTGTGAAGCAAATAAATAGGGATGGAACAGAGAACATGTTTAATCAACACAAGTCTACCACCATAAGATAAATAATTAAAAGCCCAAGAGTTTAGTTTCTTTTGGATAGTGTTGAAAATATCATCGAATAAAAATGATCGTTTACGACCTTTGAATAAAGGGGTGCCTAAGTATTTCATCGGTAAAGACTTTATCATTAAACCTGTTTTCCTTTCAATATTGCGAATATGAGAAATAGGAATCGATTTAGCAGTAAAAAATGAGCTTTTGGCTTTATTAAAGGTTAACCCACTAGTCTTCTGGAAATTATCAAGAAAACTAAAGAGGTTTCGAATATTACGAATAGAGTCATTCACAAAAATAATGAAATCATCAGCAAAACTTAGGTGAGTAAGAGACAAAACACCGCAAGACCGAAAATACAAACTAGGATTCATTCTAAAGAACTGGTTCAGGCCACGAGATAAAAATTCCATAGCTATAATGAAAAGAGCAGGAGATAGGGGATCACCCTGTCTAAGGACATGAGAAGAACGAAAAAAACCATGAGGTTTATCATTAATAATAACGGAAAAATAACATAATTCAATGCTATGTTTGATTAATTTGATAAATTGAGAATTAAAACCAAAGGAACGTAAAATAGCATAAAGGAACTCCCAGTTCAAGTTATCATAGGCTTTGGTTATGTCCATTTTGAAAATAGTATTCCCACCAACCACCCTTTTATCCAAGTCATGAATTAATTCCTGCGCAAGAAGAATGTTGTCAAATATCGATCTACCTTTAACAAAACCTGACAGTTCCAACGAAATAATCTTAGGAAGAATAGAAGCAAGTCTTCCCATTAAAATTTTGGAAATCAATTTTTTAAATAAATTAAAGAACATAAGCTAATAGGCCTATAATCATTCCAAGAGTAAACATTTTGAGCCTTAGGAATGAGAGCAATAGAAGTGGAAGTAAAAAACTTAGGATAAGTAGAGCCACTAAAAAAATCAGAAACAGCATTAACGAGATCCTCCTTAATAATGTCCCAGGTTTTTTTAAAAAAACTTATTAGTGAAACCATCAGGACCGGCCACCGAATCAACATTCATACTATTTAAATTCTCCCTAATCTCAACCATAGAAGGTGTTTTAGTCAGTAAAATATTGTCCAAAAAAAAGGCGGAATAAAGGAGAAATCAGTGTCCAACATAGGAGTGAAATTAGATTTAAAAAGTTTAGAAAAGAAATCAGTCCCAGAAAAGGCAATGGCATCAGGATTTTCAATAATATCCCCCTCAGAATGACTGATTTTATGAATTTGACGACTAATTTTGTTGTGATTGGCAATGTTGTGGAAAAATTTTGTGTTACGATCACCTTCCACAAGAAATTTAGAAGAAGCCTTCTGCCTCCAATAAACTTCTTCTTTTTCCTGCAGCTTATATAAAGAAATTTTAGCATCATTAAGGAGAGATAAATTAAAGGGGGGGGGGGGGGGGGGGAGGTAACACCATTATAGATACTCTGTCTTGGGGGGGGAGTCATTCATATATATCTCATCAGCTTTTTTCACCTCATCCTCCACCTCCAAAATATTAGTGAAAATGTTCTTAAAAACATATTTATTCCACCAAACAAGAAGTTGCTTGATCCTCTTAAGCTTAAACCAAAATCTAACCATACCAGAAACGTTATCCGAAGGAGCCAAGGGAGCCTCCCAATTATCCTTAACAATCTGTAAAAAGGAAGCATCGAGGAGCCACATGTTTTGAAATCTAAAAGGAGAGAAGGTATTAGTAATAATGTTAGAAAAACTTAACAGCAATGGAGAGTGATCGGAAAGGGAACGGGTAAGGTGAGTAACATTAGTAGTAGAGAAATAGTCAATCCACAAATTATTAAAGAGAATGCGGTTAAGTCTTTGCCACATAACACCTTTATTACAAGTGAAAAATTGTCAGAAACACCAATATCATGCAGATTGCAATTGCAAATCATGTCATTAAAATCCTCCATATTGTTAAAGTTAGGAGGCTTACCCCCAACCCTTTCATTAGGAGAAGAAATGCAATTAAAATCTCCCCCAACCAGCCAAGGTCCACTAACTGTGGAAGCAAAATCAGAAAGCTGATTCCAAAGGATTCTTCTACCATTCCTAGAGCAAGAAGCCATAAATAAAGGAGGCATAGCAAGTAGTATGATTAAAAGGAAAACTAATATGAACAGCTTGATTTAAATCATCCATGATATTTAAAGAAGCAGAAGAATGCCAAAAAAGCCAAATTTTATTGGAGCAATTACCTAAAGAGTTGTCAAATCCCAAAAACTTCCTGATAGCATCAATTTTATTAGCAAATATGTGTATGATTATTTGTAGTTGTAATATATTAGATTTGTTTATGTTGTGCTTTTTTCTTTCTGTAGGATTCTCATGGCTACTCCAGTTCTTCATTTGTGGTTACCCGTTATTTCTTCTGGGCATAATGAATATCTTAACTTTTGGGCTGCTCCAATTTTTTGGGTTTGGCTTCTTGCCTACCTTATTTTTTCTTGTTTTTTTTCTATTATAATTAGTCAAGAATCTTTGACTCTTAGATTTTTTTTATTGTAACTCTTCGAGTGTAGTGAGTTATCGATCCTTTTAAAGACTTGTAATCCTTTTTTTTTTTTAATTAACACGTAGGCCCACCTTTAGGTTTTCTCAAAAAAAAATAAAACTTCAAATAAAACAAATGAAAAATTTTACCTCAAATTTTAAATAAATATGAAAAACTTAAATAATTTATAAAAAAAATATTTAAATATATAAAGATAAAACTTTCATTTTATAAAAAACTACTTATAAATATTTTTAAATTTAGAATGTGTAATTTCATCATTATCTATAGTTTCACATACAACAACAATATTAAGCATTTATCTCACCACATGGGATCCCTATATGAATCAAATTTTCTCTATTGTGTCATATTAATAATCAAATTCTCATTTAAATCAAATAAAATAAGCTCATTTCTAATACATAATTTCATAAAGATAAGAATATTTTATCAAAAATAAATCAACAGAAATTCCATTTCTATAAAAATAAATATCTAAGGAAAGTAGCTTCCCTCATAATGAGCTCTAACAAGCATGATCGGAAAGCTCTACAAATAATCAAATAGAATATAAGATAGTGGGTGAGAGCGTCTAAGCACGCGAATTTTGATGCCAATGGACAACGTTGGCGTCTAACGCAAGCGAGCACTCCATCATCTTCCTCCATCATTCCTTCCTCTAGCACACGCCATTAGCCCTAAAAAATCTCAGAAAAGCTAAAAGAACAGACAGACTCATTAGGGCGACCACTCTGTGTCCCCATTTTTTATTTCTGTTCACTAATTTATCTTTGCAGAAGCTTAACACGTGAATCCCCTCTCTTGCTCATCATTCTACCCTTCTGTCTTTGGGCAACCTTTTCTATTCTTTCTCAACTTCTTTTACAAGCATAAGGGTAATTATGTGATAAATCCACTATTATTTCAAATTTGATGTATAACGGCTATTAAAGGGCGGTTTGGGGTCTTATTTATTTTTTTATTTATTTATTTTGTTAAAGTATACATATATTTGATATCTTAAACAAGTGTTTCTATTTTTATTACACGTTATGAATGACGGTGAGAGCGTGTTTTAGATATCTCAAGTCTATTGCTCAAAGATATTGTAAAATAGATGAGGATATTATTAGTAGAATTCGAGTTGGATCTGATCAGAATGCATCGTGTTTGTTGTGTGATAGAAAAGTATTCCTCAAACTTAAAAAGAAAATTTTATAAGATGTTGGTGAGACCTGCAATGATTTATGGTGCAAAATATTGGTTATAAAGGAGAAGCATAAAATTAAGTGTTATAAAGGTGAGGATGCTCACGTGTATGAGTATGATTTTACACTTAAAGATAGAATGAGAAATGAGTATATACGTGAAAATATTAGATAGCTTCACTGGCAGATAAAATTAGAGTCTCTTTAGATAGCTTGGTCACACAAAATGTTGTTCCTCTGATGGCTCTGTTAAGAGATGTATTAGATCCAACATATGTTTAAAAAAGTAGAGGTAGATCAAAAATTACTTTGTTAGAAAATATTTAAAATGAACTTTTTTATTAGATTTAAATGATAATTCGGCTTTAATATGATACAATGAAGAAAAAGATTCAAGTAGCCCACACTACATAATGGGATAAAGGCTTGTTGTTGTTGTTGTATTGTAAGAAATGATGAGGGCTAGTGGCATTTATTGCTGGTGGCAGTGGTAACTGATGGCCAGTGATAGTGTCCAAGGTGATTTTAATTTAAAAAATAAAAATATCTAAATATTATTTTTGAGTATTTTTAAAATCATTTTACTTTTGCTTTCAAAAACTAAAGATGAATGATGTTAAATAAAATATTTTAAATATATATTTTTTTTTAAAATAAAAATAAAAAGTGATATGAAATAACCCCTAAATATCTTGGTAGGTCAGATTAAGACATCATTATTCTCAGCAACCTCCATCCAAGGACTGATCAAGACTAGTCCATGCCCTGAAGACTACTCACCTTACTAGAGCTTGTTCACCTGTACCATATATCCATGGTTAAGGTCATCCGCCTACCTCTAACATTCTCAATTTAGATATAGAAATCACACACCTTAAAAGATCAAGGCTATAACTTCCTTAATTGAGGTAGTCCTCAATTCATAACAATTTCTATCCAAGGGTCTAGCCCTTCACAACCAAAAGCTTGAATGATACATCTAGGGACTCACCCTTGCATATGAAGGACTCGCCTTCACAGATTTGCTCTATCAGGATTGTGAAGATTTGCTCAAGACACTTAACCTAGAAGAATCACCCAAGGCATTCGCTCGAGAGGAGGTGGCAACTTTAATGACAGGAATTCATGTGTATGACATTCAGCTGGTTCATGTGTTAGTGTTAATTTGTAACAATAATTTCAATGCTTTTTTAATATATTTTTAGATGTAGTTTTCCATGTAGCCTTCTAAACCCTATAAAAAGTATGAATAGGCATATTTTAGATGTTCTGGTGTTGTTATCTCACTTAGGATATGATGGGAGTAATTGAATTAGCATTCGGAAGCTTATCAACTAACTCTCCATAATTGAGTTTTTTTAACTAACTCATCGGACACCATTTAGTAGGGTCAATTATCATCAATAAACAAATTTTGATCTAACATTCTCAAAGTTTTATTGAGCATTGATTGGTGCTAGTGACTAAAAGGCTTGAATGCCATGAAGAGTAACATAATCTCAGGTCATCAATGAACATGGAGAACCCAACCTACATCACTCATCATAGAGCCTTTCACTTACTCTCCAAACTTCTAGATTTATTCAAATATATGGCATTTGAAACCAAATGGCCACTTTAATTTATTCAAGATCCAACTTTATTTTTGTTATTTTCCTTCGATTATAGATTTAGATTACTACATTCCGCTTGAGTTCAATAACCATTATGATCCTCAACCTCTCCTAATCATCACATCCAACACTATCTTCTTTCCACACTGGCCCATTGATGACCAAACTCCATCAACAAGAAAAAACAGGACTTCCATGCGTTCACACAAGCTTCCAACTCCATGGAACTCATCCCCCTCCCCCTCCTCCTCTTCCTCATCTCTCTCACCGCATCATCTCCCACCCCAGACCGTCGCCGCCTAATCGATAACATAATCCACTCCGCCGCTCTCCATTCATACCCCAAACGACACAAAACCGCCGTCCCCTACACCGTCTCCCTGCCACTCGCCCTCTCCGCGGCTACCGCCCACGCAATGCGCTTCCGCGCAGGCCGCCTCCGCCGCCAAGGAGCCGACTTTAAAGAATTTCACCTTTCCCCGGGCATCGTCGCCCATCCCCACACCAAGCGTCTCCTCATCGTTCATCAAAACCTCGGCAATCTCTCCGGTTCCCTCTACTCCCTCCCGGGCTACCAGCTCATCTCCCCTGTTCTCGGCCTTCTCATCTACGACGCCGTTGGATCGAACTCGACCGAACTCGATGTGAAGGTCTCCAAAGCGCCCATTGAAGTAGACTTCTCGAGGATCGCCGGAGTGCCGGAGATAAAGGAAGAGCTTTTATGCGCGGTATTTGGGTTGGGTAGGCAGGTCGAGGTTTTGGGCAGAGGGAGAGTGTGCTTGGTGAAGGGGCAGGGGCATTTTGGGCTGGTGGTGGAGAGAGGAATGGAGAAGGTCGTGAAAAGGTGGAAGTTGGTGGTGGCAGCGGCGACGGCGGGGGCGATGGGGGCGGTGTTGATTGGGCTGTTGGTGGTCGCGGTGGTGAAGGGTAAGAAGAAGGAGCGAAGAATGGCGGAGATGGAGAGGCTGGCGTATGAGAATGAGGCGCTGAGGGTTTCGATGGTGGGGCATTTGAGGGCGTATACGGCAGCGGCGGTGAGGACCGCGCCGGCGATGGAGCGTGAGGATGACTTGCCGATGTGAGAGAGAGGGGTTTGGTTTGCACTGCCTTGCTTGAAGAATAGGATATAAATTACTATTATTTTTGGATTCATTAAGGATTTTATTTTATTTTAAGTAAATGTGAGAGACTTGCATTGAGCTTCTATTCTTCAATAAAATGATGAATTTTGTTTCTATTGTGGAGAACTAAAATATGAGAGTGAGATGCATGGAAGATTAATAGGGTAATGTGATAGAAAGGAAAGTTTCAAATAATGAGAGTTATATGATCTAAAATATGATTTAGGGTTCCTCTCAAAGTTTTTTTATCTAAGGATTCTAAGAAGAGGAAGATGATATGGATTGTATTTTCCATTTGATCAAACATGAAGTTCATCTTCAATGAAGAGTAACTTCCCACTTTTGTCATCTTGCTTGAATCTTTGCTCATCAAATTTTACATATGAGTTATGCTTCTAAAAACTCATAGATGAGAGATGTTAGACTTTCTTCCATTCATAATTGTTCTGATGTATTTCTGAACATATTTCATATCAATGAGTTATTTGATTGATATATTACATATGTCATAGCTCAGACCAAAATTTGCTCTTTTTTTTTTTTTTTTGCTATTGAGCATACTTCATGTCTTGCTTGAGTGTATGATTTTTTTTTTAACTCTTATCGCCAATTAGATTTCATGATTTGACTCAAAGAATGCTTTCTTTCTCCACAATGGCCTTGAAATTCTTGAATGTTACAAAATTTTTTATTTATAATTAGAAAAATATGCCCATATTTTTCATGGAAAATTGTTTATGAGGAGAATGGCGTTTTTTTTTTTTTAGAATAGAAATATATCTCATATTTTTATATTAAGATGATAGAGGATAAATATAAATATATAAGGTGCATGCAAAGCCAATTATAAATAGAAGGTGGGCAATAAGCTTAATATAAATATTTTATTTATGTGAAGGTGTATAAATTTATCATAGTAATTGGTATCTAATTACTTTAAGTTAGAAGCTATAGAGTATATTACTATGGCCAAAACCCTTTTAATTAGAAATAAAGGTAGTTAATTCTATTAAATGAATTGGGTTTAATTAGTCCACACAAATATGTATATGTAAGCTTAAGTGGCTTCTAAGCTCTTGAAATTAGCTCTTTTGGAAAATACTTTTTGAATTGATTCCAAAATCAACATCCTTCAAAAAGTAAATCTAAGTGATTGATGAAAGATAAATCTTCTACTATCCTCCTTTTTGATAACAACTATATTTCTCTAAAATTGAGAAGCTTTAAATGGAGATATCAAAGTAAAGAAGCATCATATACCATGTCTAAAGGCATTCTACAAGATAATTTGAATATTAAATGAAAACATTCTATTACTTGATATTTTCAACTTGTTAGTTTAATTTGTTATCATCTCTAGTAAAATAAATTTTAATTTATAATTTAAATAATATACCCCTTCTTAATTTAAGAGCCAACAAATGCTCAAAATATTACTTTCTATAGTATGCACTTCATAAACATTTTAAAGTAAATTAATGACTTTAATGTTTTGTATGAATATGGATGATATATGTTATTTTTACCAGTATTTTGAAATCAACTCCATAAGAGACATTAATACTTACAAACTTGTTGAGCTTTGGAATATGCTTCTTTATCGATGTATAAGTTGTTTGCACCAATCTCAATGTACCATATAATTCCTTAACCTTCATTATTATTATTGTAAGCTAATGCATATTTCTTTTTTCATTTTCTTTTTCTAATATATAATTGACTTTTTCATGGACTTTTCTTATTAGGTTCTCTACATTATTTAAAATGTCTTAAAAGCTTGTTACAGTTAAAAATTTTAATTTGAGATTTAAACTTGTCTTGAATTTAAAATCTTCTACCACAACTTCATTTGGATCTTTCTCCTTTCCCATTGTTGTTATTATTTTTATTGAAGTGGAGGACTTATTAGTAGAACTCTAATCTCGTTTAAGACAACAACTACATCCATGCCCATGGTTTCTTCTACATTTGCTTCAACTATTATCGAATCTTTCATCTTTAAAAAATAAATAAATAAAACTCATAGAGGGGTTTATACATTGAATAAGAAAAAGATTACAAATCCTTATAGGATCAAATGCTCTCTACAGCCAAAAAGGAAATACATCTAAAACCAAAAGAAATCCTAATGAGCCAATGATCCTATATATATCTAACTACAATAAGCAAAAGGAAAAACCATGGAGATAAGAAGCCAACCCTCAAAAAATGCCTAAGAAAGATCTTCAATGAAGCCCACAAGGAAAGATCACAAACCAGCCAAATCATGAATAAGCCAAGAGACGACCAACAAAAGGAAAGAAACCTATAAACAGAAGGAACCAAACAAATAATAGTAAAAAGAAAAAATGACGCACGTTACCTGAATGAGAACCAAAAAGTAACACCATCATAAGAGCCAATAAGCTAAAACTTCCATCCAGCAAAACTTGTAAGAGAAGAAACACCACACCACCCCCAGCCAACCTCTCACAATAGGGAACATGACAGCCACTCACCACCCATGCCACAACCTAGGAACAACCACCAACACCAAACAAGCTAACCTCACACAACAGGGATTAAAACAGCCACTCACCACCCAAGGCAGAACCCAGGAACAGCCACCACCAACAAAAAAAGCCCAAGAACCAATTCCAAAGCCAGAGACTTAAAAAAGGCCATAAAGACCAGAGAACCCAACCACAGTAACAAAGAAACAACCAACCAATACACGAAAGGAAGAAACACTACACCCCAGAAAAAAGAAATCCAAAAGAGACTAAACATTCAGAGAAGGTTCAAGAGGAGCTTTAGAAGGAGAAGAATTTGCAACAGTGTATTTGAAGTTTTGCACCACCTTTTTACTTTTAGAATTTTTTACTTTTTTTTTACCAGACATAGTAGTAAAGCCCTCATTATTAACTTTCACCACATCCAAATTAACATCCACTTGCAAATCATGACAACTACTAACGCTCACTTCCCCAACATTCCTCACAACACCTAATGAATCATACAACCAGTCGATATTATCAAAAGAAACGCTAGCAGAAGAGCCATTCAAATGCTACTTCTCCTATCCTAAAGAGACCAAGGCATCATCAGATAAAGGAGAACAAAAAATGTTAATGATAGGATCCTTATTAGAAACATCAGAATAACCATATACATCCATAGGATAATAATGCTTTTCATGTTCAATAATATGATCCCCAACATCATTCACACTAACAAACAAGTTTAACGACACATCAGGATCAATAGAAATAGAAACTAAAGTAGGAGAAACAACCATAGCATATCCAACATCTACAACAACAACATGAGAGGTAGACAAGTCATGGGCATCAACAACAGGAGTTAACCAAGAGGTTTCCTTAGCAACAACGGTCGTTGGTTTATGAATAATAGTTAATTCCTTAGCTAAATAAGGATGAAGGCTAACATATTCCATTTTAAAATGGTCCAACGGTTTGCAATGATCACAAAAGAAATGAAATTCCTCCATCATAATATTTTGAATATAGCCAAATTTTTATGAGCCCAATCCAAACACTATTAGGATTTTATTTATTGATATCACTTCCACCAACACTCGACCAATCAAGGGACAACATCTAATCGAATTAGCGTTATCAGTATGAAGGGGATGACCAAATAGCGAACAAAGCCCGTGCAGGATACAGAGAGCGAACAAATGCAAGCAAAATTTGGGAAGGAGGTCCAAATCAAAATAATGGGCAATTCCTAAGAGACATCGAAGAAAGAAGACCATTTAATCAATTTATAACAAATATGAAGGATGAGCAAAAAGTCTGTAATAATCCATATAATTATTCAATGTTATCAACACATGCCTTGGATCCAAAAAGGTAACCGAGAACTCACAGAAAAGTTTTAGATTAAAGAAGAATTTTTTAATTGAATATAGAGCATGCCTTTGATTAAGAAACTTTCCAACCAAAGCGAATTCAAAAGGGATTTCAAGTGTCAGAATCTCATCTTCCAAAATCCAATGTGACGTCATCCCTCGAAAAGTTGAAGTTTTGAGATATCGAAAAGGCAACGAAGAAGAAGCCTCCGAGAGATCATCAAGAAACGATATATAATTAGATTTACTGTTTAAAAAGTTAGGATCGACCAATTTCACTTAATTAACCTCCATTTGAAAAGCAAGGTGGAAAGATCAAGGAAATGAAAACAGGTTAAGCCAAGAAAGTTGAAAAACATAAAAAATGAATAGGAGAAGAATGGTTAAGGTAAGAGAAAACTTTCCTCAGCGAGAGAGTCAGTCTGCGACCAAAAGGTGAACCCCTCCGACAAGGTGAGACGGGTAAGGAAAAACCCTAACAGAGAGCTCGTGAAAAAAAAAAATCTCTTTTTAAATGAAAAAAAAAAAGTTAAAAAAAAATCTCTATTTAAATGGACATTAGTCTTTTGGGGTTATTTAACAATCTCTTATTTCTACATATGGTTACAACAAACTCTACAGTTACTCCATCTTCATGTCCTCTACATCTTTGATTTCTTTGCTGATAGTAATAATGCAATTGAAGTCAGATCTAACGATCAAAGAATATATTCCATGATTGCTAAATATCAAATTTTCTCACTATTTATGTTAAATTGATTAGAATTGCTAAAACTTTTAAAAATTGTCAAAATTAACTCAATTTCATTCATCATCCCAAAGCTTAAAAGTACACTTTTTCATTTCTTTTCCCTTTTAAGAGATTTGAAACTACTCCCACATTTGTTGACAGAGATAGCCCTTCAAAGCCTCTCAATGCCATTATCATATGTTTGTTGATAGATAAGAAAATAACCTTATTATCTTTCTTTCTCGACTAATTTAAATTACCCTTTCATAGTGAGGATAAAAATGTTCAATTTCTCGACTCATCCCAATCATTTTCTACGACCTCCAAAATTATGATATGCTTAACAAAGGGCATTCATTTTCAACTTCACTTGCTAGATTTATCTTTGTTAAGACCCAAGACTTAGAAGGACAATTTCAAAAAAAAATTATATTAAAAAACTGCTTATAAAATAGTATGAAAGTTGTTCCAAACAAAATCTTATTTAACATCAAAGTAAATTATGAGATAGAAACCCTAGCCGCCTCCCGAGCTCTGGCGATTTTCGAGCGCCTCCTCTGTTCTTGTTTTCCCTACTCTTTTCCGCTACTTTGGTGTGGTCTCGCAAGCCTTTTTGTGGCTGGATCGCTTCCTTTCGCTTAGGGGGCCCCCCGGCCCTTGGTCTTTTTCCTTTCTCTGTAAGGATATGGCCTCATCTGCTCATCCCGACGCTTGGGGTGGTCCGCCTCCGGGTTCTGTTGTTTCATCCAAAGGGCTGCTGGTTAATGGTATCCCCGCTACTTCTTCTCGTTCTTTCCGCGATGTTTTAGCTGGATCGGTAACTTCTTTCAACCCTAGCTTATCTCTTACTAAATCCACGGTTAAAGGTGTCCCTGCTTACTGATGTCGGATGAGGACATTCTCAAACTTGCTCTACCCTACCAGTTCACACTTGTAGGGAAATTTACTGTCCGCCGACCCAATCTAGATGCTATTCGTAACTTCTTTGGTAAACTGAAACTTTCTGGTAATTTCTCCATTGGAATGTTAGATGATAGGCATGTTTCTATATAGCTCTCAAACGATTTGGACTATAGTCGTGTTTTTGCCCGCCGTGCGTATTATATTCTTAACTGCCAAATGCAGCTTCTTAAATGGACGCCTTTTTTGACGTTAAGGAAGAGTAGCCAATTGTTCCAATATGGATTTCTTTTCCTAATCTTAGATTGCATTTTTTTAATGCTAATGTTTTACATGCTCTTGGTACTATATTTGGGAGACCCCTTCAAACGGATCAAGCTACGGCATCTCGTTCTCGCCCCTCTATCACTAAAATCTTGGTTGAAATGGATATAACTAAAAAACATCCGAAAGAGGTCTGGATTGGTTCTAGGAATGCGGGTTATATGCAAAAAGTGGAATTTGAAAATGTTCCGGATTTTTGTGCTCATTGCAAAATTCATGGCCATTCGATTGCGGATTGTTTTGTGGCTCACCCAAATCTGAGGGTTAATAGCAAGGTTTCCAAAAAGGTTGATGTTCTGATTCCTCCTGAACGTGACTTGAATTCTGATGTTATCAAATCCTCTGATGATGACATTATTTTATAAGATAAGGTTCCCATGCAAGCTAATAATTACATAGTTGGTCAATATTCTGATTTTTCCTTAAGGATTTGTGAGGAAGGTTTTAAAAGTGGAATATTAAAAGATAAATGAATGGGTGTGGAAACTAGTGGTTATAATTTGGAGGAAGTTTTAAACACTTTGAACATAGCTGTTAACCAAGAAAGGGCTCTTTTAAAGAACGGGGAAATTGATGTGGATAATATGGGGATTGAAGATGATAGTATTCATCATAAAAAGGAAGACTATATTAGTGGGAGTGAAAGTTCTTCTTCTAAACATTTTATTGGTAATAGGGTTTCTAATTGTGATTTGGAGGAAGGTGAAGTTGGTGAAGGGGGTAACATTGAAATATGGATTCCTATGGAAGAATTAAAGGATTCGTCCAAGTCTATGTCTCCATCCAAAGAGAAAAACAAAATTATTGAAATTGGGAACAATTCTCATTCTGAAAAGAAAGGTAAGAATCCTAAGTGCATTTCTAACAGTACCCCTAGAATCACTAGATCTTCTACCCATTCTATTAATGGTTAAAGCTCTCTTATGGAATATTAGAGGTGTGGGTGGCTCTCTATCCAAGGATAGAGTCAAAAACTTGTGTATGATTCATGGTATTCAAATGCTTGTTTTGATGGAACCTTTGATTGCTTCTAATAAAACTGCTTCTATCAAGAGGTTTTTGGGCTTTGACAACTCTTTTGGTAATTGCACCAATAAAATTTGGCTTTTTTGGAATTCGTCTTTTTCTTTAAATATCATAGAGGATTTACCTCAAGTTGTTCATATTAATTTCCCTTTTAATCATACTACTTGCTATGTTTCCTTTATTTATGCTTCCTGCTCTAGGATTGGTAGAAGAACCCTTTGGAATCAGCTTTCTGATTTTGCCTCCACGGTTCTTGGACCTTGGCTTATTGGGGGAGACTTTAATTTCATCTCTTCTCCTAATGAAAGGGTTGGGGGTAAGCCTCCTAAATTTAACAATATGGAGGATTTCAATGATATGATTGGTAATTGCAATCTCATGATATTGGTGTTTCTGGGAACATTTTCGCTTGGAATAAAGGTGTTATGTGGCAAAGACTTGATCGCATTCTTTTTAATAATTTGTGGATTGACTATTTCTCTACTTCTCATGTTACTCACCTCACCTAAACACTATCCAATCATTCTCCATTGCTTTTAAGTTTTTCTAACGTTATTACTAATACTTTCTCCCCTTTTAGATTTCAAAACATGTGGCTCCTCGATGCTTTCTTTTTACAGATTGTTAAGAATAATTGGGAGGCCCCCTTGGCTCCTTCGGATAACGTTTCAGGTATGGTTAGATTTTGGTTTAAACTTAAGAGAATCAAGCAACTTCTTGTTTGGTGGAACAAATGTGTTTTTAAGAACATTTTCACTAATATTTTGGAGGCGAAAGAGGAGGTGAAAAAAGCTGATGAGACCTTTATGAATGATTCCTCCCCCATTAATTTATCTATCCTAAATGATGCTAAAATTTCTTTATATAAGTTGCAGGAAAAAGAAGAAGTTTATTGGAGGCAGAAAGCTTCTTCTAAATTTATTGTGGAAGGTGATCGTAACACTAAATTTTTCCACAACATAGCCAATCACAACAAAATTAGTTGTCAAATTCATAAAATTAGTGGTCCTGAGGGGGATATTATTGAACATCCTGATGCTATTGCCCTCTTAGGGACTGATTTCTTTTTTAAACTTTTTAACTCTAATTTCACTTCTATGTTGGACACTGATTTTTCCTTTATTCCGCTTCTGGTTTCTGAGGAGGTCAATAATTTAATGACTAAAACTCCTTCTATGTATGAGATTAGAGAGAATTTAAATAGTATGAATGCAGAATCGATTGCCGGACCTGATGGCTTTACTAATAATTTTTTTCAAAAATTGTGGGACATTATTAAGAATGATCTTGTTAATGCTGTGTCAGATTTTTTTGGTGGCTCTAATTATCCTAAGTTTTTTACCTCCACTTCTATTGCTCTCATTCCTAAGGCTCAAAATGTTTATTCTTGGAATGATTATAGGCCTATTAGCTTATGTTCTTTTTTTAATAAATTGATTTCTAAAATTTTAATGGGAAGACTTGCTTCTATTCTTCCTAAGATTATTTCGTTGGAACAGTTAGGGTTTGTTAAAGGAAGATCTATATTCGACAACATTTTACTTGCGCATGAATTAATTCATGATTTAGAGAAAAAGGTTGTTGGTGGGAACATTATTTTCAAAATGGACATAACCAAAGCCTATGATAATCTGAATTGGGAGTTTCTTTATGCTGTGTTACGGTCCTTTGGTTTTAACTCTCAATTTATCAGATTAATTAAACATAGCATTGAATTCTGTTATTTTTTCGTTATTATTAATGGCAAACCTCATGGTTTTTTTCGTTCTTCTCATGGCCTTAGACAGGGTGATCCCCTATCTCCAGCTCTTTTCATTATAGAGATGGAATTTTTATCTCGTGGCCTCAACCAGTTTTTTAGAATGAATCCGAGTTTGTATTTTCGGTCTGGTGGTGTGTTGCCTCTGTCTCACCTAAGTTATGTCGATGATTTCATTATATTTGCGAATGGATTTATTTGTAATATTCAAAACCTTTTTAGTTTTCTTGGTATGTTTCAGAAGACTAGTGGGTTAACCTTTAATAAAGCCAAAAGCTCGTTCTTACCGATGAAATATTTAGGATCTCCTTTATTCAAAGGTCGTAAACGGTCGTTTTTATTCAATGATATTTTCAATGTCATTCAAAAGAAACTTAATTCTTGGGCTTTTAATTACTTATCTTATGGTGGTAGACTTGTGCTTATTAAACATGTTCTCTGTTCCATACCTATTTATTTGCTTCACACTATGGTTCCTACTATTAATGTCTCTAAAAGGTTGGAGGTTCTCTTCAACAAATTTCTTTGGGGAGCCAAGGCCGATTCTAAGGCTATCTTATGGGGGTCTTGGAAGAATTGCTCTGGGACTATGGATGAGGGAAAGATTAGATTTAAAACTATCCAAGAGATGGCTCATACTTTCAACTTTAAACTTTGGTTTAATTTTAGAGCTAAGAAGAATCTTTGGGCTAAATTTATGTTTTCTAAATACTATGGGGTTAGACATCCGTTAAATTGTGCCTTCAGATTTGGGTGATTCTCCTAACTGGAAAAGATTGTGCAATATTAAGTGGGAAGCGGAGGATCTCATCCAATGGGGTTTAGGTTGTGGCAATATTTATTTTTGTCAAGATAAGTGGTTGGATAACTTTTCTATCAATAATCTTTTAAATACCCGTTCTACTTCTCTTTGCAAAGTTAAGGAATTCTTTATTAATGACAATTGGAATATGGATTTACTTTACAATTTATTACCTAATTTCATTATCCAATTAATTGTGCGTATTTCTATACATTCGGATATGGAAGATTGTATTATGTCCACTTTTTCTAATGATGGCCTTTTTAGCTCTAAACATGTTTGGAAGTGGATCAAGCAACCTATGCCTACTAACTTCATTAATGTTGCTTATTGGCATAATAGCATTCCTACTACTTACTCTTTTTTGGTGTGGAGAATTTTGCATAACTATCTTCCTGTGATACTTTGCTTATTAAGAAAGGTTTCTTTATTGTGTCTAAATGTCAATGCTGCTACCACCGTGAAATCTTACTTCATGTTTTTTTTCAAGATCCCATTGCGATGAAAGTTTGGATTTATTTTGATAATCTTTTTAAAGTTTTTCCTACCATTAATTGCATTTCTATGAATGATGTTCTTACCGTCTAGTTTATTAAAATTAAAGGTCATATTCACAATATTATTCCTGTTTTGATTTGTTGGTACATTTGGTAGAGTAGAAATGCCTCTAAACATGTTAATGTTAGAATGGATGCGAATACTATCATTTCTAAAATTAAGCATAAAATTGTTTAATTGTTTGTGGCTAAGCTTCTCAAGAACGACTCTTTCAAGGGGTACCAACATTTGGTTAATGAGTTTGGTTTGAGTTTTCTTTCTCCTGTTACTGTTTCTAACAATAGAATCATTTTTTGGGAAAAATCTTTGGAGGGTTGTTTTAAACTTAATACCAATAGTTCCTTTAGTCTCTCTAGTGCTGGGTGTGGTGGCATTATTAGAAACAATAAAGGTTGTGTCATAAAGGCTTTTGCGGGTCCCTCCAATGCTATTAATTCTATTCAGGCTGAGCTGGATAGTTTACTTTACGGAATTAAGCTTTGTATTTCTATTGGTATTACTAATATTTGGGTGGAGGTGGATGCTATGCTTATTATTCACTATATCAATGTTCTGCTAATGCTGACAATTTCTATAAAATTAGGGATATTAAACATTTGTTGTCCCTTTCCTCCTTTACCATTACGCATATTTTAATGGAAGGTAATGCGGTGGCTGATTTACTTGCCAAATGGGGTTGCACTCTTCTTAACTTTGAGGAGTACGATGAGTACAACCTTCCCATTGGTGCTATTGGTCTTGCTAGATTAGATCGTTTGAACCTGCCTTATTTTCGTGTGCATTAGGCTGCCTGCTTTGGTTGTTTTCATGCTGGATTATTCTGTAGCTTGGTGTTTTTCCAGTGTTGTGTATCTGGATGGGGGAGTTATTAATGGCTTTTTCTACTTTCTTTATGTTACCTGCATTCCTGCTACTAAGCATTGTTGGTCCACCTCTATGGTTTGCTGCAAATTTTTGTCTGGGTGCATGGTTATCAAGAAGTTTTTGGCTGAGTTTTGCACTGATGTCCGGAGGGTGTCTGGCTCCCTTTCTTTAAAGTGTATTTCTTACTGTGAGTTCTTGCTGTTGGTGGATATTTTCCTGTTTATTTCTGTGCTTTTCTGGAATGGTTTTTGGGGTCATTTGGTTTTTTCTTTTCTGGAGCCTGGTTGCTGTTTTGGTTCTTATGTGTTTCCTTCGGATCTTTTCCTTCTTACTGGATGGGAAGAAGCATTTGCTTATTTTGTCTCTCTGTATCATGGGAGTGGTTTGGATGTTTCATATTTGTTTGTTCTGGGGCCCTTACTTTTATTCCGGTAACATTTTTAAGCTGGTGAATCTGATGAACTTCCTGTATCATTATAATATGTGTTGCATTTCCATTTGGAAGGGTTTTTACAGCTTCAATAGATGGAGGGAGAATGTTGATTATACGCTTTCTGATGTTATGATTCTTCTAGAGGTAAAAGTCCTTCGTTTCACTAGACTTTCTAAGTTGAATTTCACTGCTTACTTTTGGCTTTGGAGGACAGCCTGTTACTCTCTTATTTCGATACTACATTAAGGCGGTTTCATGGGTTTTTATTATATAAGATGTGCAATCTTTCTTACTTGTTTCTGTTGAGAGTTTTTTGCATGCCTATATTTTT